>NC_133770.1:219275235-219498841 GCF_003597395.2 Chelonoidis abingdonii | reverse complement strand
TAAATTCAAGATGGAATATTACAGGGTCTTTCAGCTTATAGAAACTGGAGAAAAGCCTCCTCCAGCAGAAATACAATTTAAAATACTTCCAGCCAAATACACATTTGCAAATAAAGAAAACCAATTAAAAAGACTAAACCGCCTTTCTACTTGCACTTACTACTTGAATAGAAAATTAGAGCCTGTAGTACGTCCGGTCACTCTCAGATCCCAGACAGAACACAGACAAAGAAAAGGACACACAAACAAAGACTTCCCTCCACCGAAATTTGAAAGTATCTTGTCTCCTGATTGGTCCTCTGGTCAGGTGTTGCAGGTCACTATTTGTTAACCCTTTACAGGTGAAAGAGACATTAACCTTTAGCTATCTGTTTATGACAATAGCATAGTATTTTTGCAAGAGAAATGTCAAACTCTTCTTTCTAAGAGTGAGGCAAGTATTTCCTCCGTTCAGGTTAGTTACTTGTGTGAAGATACTGTACTGTAATTGATTTTCCTATTAATATATTGTTTTAACTACTTTCCATGAGAGAGTATGGCATGCTTCATGTGACATCTAGGATAAAGGGGTGTCTGAAAAGCAAGCAGAATTTTTCAGAGATAACAAAGGAAGTACCACATGTGGTATACAGTCTTTCTTTAAAATATTTTTTCCAGTCTCAGAACTACAATTGACTTTTTTAAGTTAAGCAGGATCTGGGAAATCAGGTGCATTTTAGTATCTGCATCTAAGTTTAGTATTAAGAAGATTACTGTATTTTTCAGTGCTTCTGTCAGTCTATTTCCCCATCCTTTTGTAGCATATCTTCCTTCAGAGATGCTAAGGGCAGTTCAGAGCTGTCAGGTTTGGATCTTTGCAGAAAATCTGTACCTGCACAGCTCCTAGCAGTGTATGAAATTTCTGCTAGCTTTGCACCAATGTAATTGTGATTACTCTGACTTCAAATACATGTATTAGGGGGCCTGTTGTTTTTAGGGGTTTTTTTGTAGTTGCGGATCAATGAGACAAGGCTTCAATATAACTTTTGTTTAGCTTTTATAAAGTCTTAAGACCATTCTATCACATAAAGAGAATTTTGCCTATGTCTGCTGTATCACTTTAGACCAGTTGTCCATCGAGTCCATAATTTGTTCCTGAAAGTGTCCAGTACCAGATACTTCAGAGTTTTTTGTGCATGCTCCTCTGAAGTGGCAGTTAAGGAGTAACTGGCTCAGATTGAGAATTTATTCCTAACCCCTACCAGTTAATGATTGGTTTCTGCTATCTGCTGGCTTCTGCTCTGTAGTGTGAGGATCCTAGGAAGTTTAAATTAGGCATATTAATTAAAATCTTTGTGTTTTTACATTTGACATTATCCTGTCTATTGGTACTGCCTATTACTGTGGGTTTTCTTTAAATTAAGATTTCCTCAAAATTGTCTAATCCTCATGTGATTCTTCCTTCGCTCTTGCCCTCTAATATTGTGGCAATGAGTTATGTCTTTTTCTGTGTTTTTAAGTCTCTCTATTTCTTGCCTTGCCAGTTACCAAAGGAGTTAAATAGGAATGCCCCATTTACTTTCTTTATGCCGTTCACTGTCTTGTATGTCTCTCTTATGCTAACCTACTTGTTTCTTCTCCAGGCTTGACCGTTTTAAATCTTCACTAAGTAATCAAACATAGAATCTCTTTCATCTGTTTTCACAAGGTATCTAAAACCAAAGAAGCATGAACCAGATCTAGAAGTGATTGGATTGCATATCTCACCTGCAATTCTCTATGGAATAAAAATGTTGTCTGCACTTGTCAAGAAAATATGTACGATATATCATGCTATGGTATCAACGAAAAGCCTTTCTCAAATAGAATCCCAGAGTGGGAAGAGCTTCCTGTGACATTTTCAGTAGGATGCCTCATTATTAGGTAGCTAAGTTAGTTTCAGACAGATAATTCTGCCTTAAACTAGTTAGCTGGTCACAGCTTCCTGGGATCAGCAGTAGCTGCCTGGTGCTGGTGGCAGTAGTGGCCCCCTTATATAGTGCATGGTGTTATGGATGTGCGGTTAATCCACCTTGTGGGCAAAAATTCTAAAATTAGCTTATGTGACACACATACCCATTTGGCAGTTCATATAGCCACTCAAAGAAATCCGAAAACGGTAATCATCAAAACTCTATTTCTTAGCCTTGGATCTCAACGTATCTTTTACACATAATGGATTCAAATGAACCAAATATAAAATATTCTTTGTTCATATGCCAGATGGTCTCCTTCTTGCCAAGCACAGAATTATTCTGTTCTGTAAGCCAATAACTATGTTCTACCCTATTTCCTCCTCCCCTGCTGCTTTATTCCCCAAATGATCCCTAATAGTCATATGTGTGGTACATTTAGGGATGAAGGCAGGAATACTGTCCCATGGTTAAAACAAAACTTTTTTCAAACTATCAAAACATACAGATGCAGTTTGAATTTAGAACACACTTACTAGTTACAAAACTGTACAATCAAACCAGAACTTCAAATAAAAAACCACACACAAAAAGTGTTGTCAAGGTGGTGGTGATTTTGCTATATCTTGATCACTTTACTTATGTTTTATCCCCTTTCTACCACTTTTTATCCATGTAATGTATTTTCCTTTGGGACAGAGATCATGCATTCCTTTATATTTATACATTATCTATCACCTGGTTGGTGGTGCCATAAACAATAATAAAACCCTCATCAGAGAACACTTTCTGGCCATGGACAGTAGTGTTGTATTAACGCTGGTATGAGTAGTTTATAATACAGGCTTGCTTTTCAACACTGCTGTTCCTTAATTCTGCACCAGATTCTGAATTGGAGTTGCTTACTCATGGTACTGGTTTTATCTTTTCACCTCAAAATATGTATATTATAAATACCTTCTTCCTGTACTTCTGATCATTTCTTTTTCCTTTGTTGTTCTGTAATTGGATTATTATCGCTAGAAATGTCTTTCTGTATGTTTTGGTTTTTTTTTATTCCCATGAGTACTAAAGGGATATAATCCACTTAAAATTGTATATCAGTCTGAAAAGATTTTACCAACAATCGTTACAAGAAACATTAAAAGACTTCCCCCCTGCTCCCCAGTATGGTCAATTTTTGCATTTGACAGCATTTTCTATATAGTAAGTTTCACTCTTTCTCCTGTACAGCTAATCCCTTTCTTAATTGTATGGACTTCCATTTGATAATGTCTCGTTTGCTGCTGCCAAAAATGCGTATTCTATAAATGAGTTAGAATGATCTCTTTCTACTGCTGGGCAAATTAACAAAACATATTTAAGTACAAAGGGAAGCAGGAACCTGGTTGATTGTAAGGGAGATGCTATGTTTTTCATCAGCACTGTTTCAGGACACTCTGGTTCAAAAGAGCCATTGGATTGTGCGGGCAAGGCCTATGCCACTCCAGAACATCCCCATTCAGCAGTTTTCCCAGGGTGAAATTGTATCTCGTGCTTTCTCAGCAGAGATGTAACTGGCAGTGTTCCTTCTACTTCTGAGGCTGAAAGTGCTAGGGGGAGAACAAACATCTAATGTGCCTCTGGCAGTTTTACAATGGGTGTTAGCCTCGCTTTGTAAAGAGGTAGACAGTCTTCTGGAACACTCCCAAGGGGAGGTACTCCGGAAACTGTAGTAGAAATTTTCTCATGCAAAGTTGATATGTATATATTTTTCTTGTGCTTTTTTTTTTTTTTAAACTACTGGGTTTTTTTTTGTTTTGGTTTTTTTTAAAAATCCTGTTCAAATGAACAGTTAACTGATTCTTTAGAAGAAGTTTGCAGTGTTGTAGCTGTGTTGGTTCTAGGATATGAGAGAGACAAGGTAGGTGAGGTAATATATTCAATTGGACCAGCTGCTTCTGTTCCTGAAAGAGACAAGCTTTTGAGCTGCACAGAGCTCTTCCTCAGTGAAAACTTTCTCTTTCTTTTACCAACAGAAGTTGGTCCAGTAAAAGATACTGCCTCGTCTCCTTTGTCTCCTCAGAAGATGACTTCTCTATAGCAGAGATGGATTTTTTAAATAGGCATGCCTAACTCTTCAGACATGACTTTTATAAGTGGTATTAATCTTTCTTCACGTACCAGCAAAGAAAGAGAATTTTAATTTGAAGAGGGGAAAAATTAGTAGCTCTTGTTGTTTTAGGTATTTGTTAATCCTCTTGGTGAGCAGTAACATTCTAAGACCAAAGCTCAGTACAAGAATAGCCTGACCAGTATTTAATCAAATTTTGACACTATGTTTAGGAAGTTAGTGATCTTTCTAGAAATTCAAGATGAACAAACACAACTCAGAAAGACCTTTAATTCTTCCCTTTTTAAATCAATGAAATAGACTGTTATTCCCCTGCTTGTGAAGACACTACAAACATTGAATAGGAACTTCCTGCTAGGGCAGGAATCTCCACTTGGAGCTGATAAATCAGGGCAATCTAAATCCTTGATTTAAGTATTCTTTAAAAAAAAATTAAGAGGAAGGGTTTTATTTTCTTCCAAGTACAGAGTGAAAAGGGATTCTTAAGAGGAACTTGAAGCTTTAATATTGTTAATCTTTGTCCACTGTCTTGCTGCAGTGACAACATAATGCTGGCATCCAAAAACCAAGGACTAAATTCAGCCCTGATGTTTCTAAGTGCAGCATTTATTAAAGTAATTGCAAGTTGCACCTGTTATAACAAGTTCAGTTGTCCAAGATATTCGGATCAGCACTGCTACTCATTGACATCAGTGATAGGTGCTTAGAAGGGAAAATTAACTCATAGATTCATTGACTTTAAGGTCAGAAGGGACCATTATGACCATCTAGTCTGACCTCCTGCACAATGCAGGCCACAGAATCTCATCCACCCACTCTTGTAACAAACCCCTAACCTGTGTCTGAGTTATTGAAGTCCTCAAATTGTGGTTAGATGACCTCAAGCTGCAGAGAATCTTCCAGCAAGTGACCTGTGCCCCATGCTGCAGAGCAAGGTGAAAAACCTCCAGGGCCTCTGCCAATGTGCCCTGGAGGAAAATTCCTTCCCGACTCCAAATATGGTGATCAGTTAAACCCTGAGCATGTGGGCAAGACTGACTAGCCAGCACCCAGGAAAGAATTCTCTTGACCTTAGTAGGCATGCAGTACTTTCAGTCCTATTGTCAGCAGAAAAACTTCTAAAAGCGTGTTGCACACAACTTCTTGTATATCTTCTTTCATATAAAACTCAGATAATTTCTCTCACTTACAGGAAAGCTGTTTCTAATGGCAGGAGCTTAGAGGCAAAGTGTCTTGTACCTATGGTGGCCATAGGCTGCTATTGAGTCGGTGTTTGATACTGAAAGTGATATTCTCTGGAGGCTCTAACTTTTTTAAAGCGCTTAATATTAACTGTTTCATACAGTGGTATCCCTGTTTAGAATGAGAGATCTGTTGACAAATGTTGACTCTCTTGCTGTATCCGGCAGAATCTTATCTTCGTTTACCTTGCTGGTGGTGTTAGCTTAATTGAGATCATTGGGAATATACGCTCCTTGAAACCTATTGCATTAGGCAGTTTGTATAGTACAGAAGGATCAAACTGATGAAGCAAATCAGATATCTTCCCAATCTCTCCAAAAGCACGGTTTTACATCGGAACAGTAGAAGCCAGCTAAGAGTGGAGATAAGCATTTTAACGGAATAAATGGTTTGAAATTACAGGTGTCCTTCCCCCACTTAGACATCCTTGGAATAGTCACAGCAGATTTGTTGGTCTTTACTCTGACGCCTTATGCCTGGTACATCTACATTTTGCTTTCTCTAGAATGGCTACAAATTCTGTTGATCATATGGCCTTTGATCATGCAAAATCTAACTTGTGTGTACAGTCTAGTGCAAATTCCAAACACAGAGATTTGTTTGTAAATGAGACATCTTCAGAGGATCAGAGTCAGCTGTCTTGAATGAGGACCAAGTCCGTGGAAAACTTAATTTGAAAGTCTTCAAACTTCTTTCAGTTAAGAAAACAAAAACGGCAGATGGAAAGAAACTTCGGGCTGGATTCTGAAATGATATCTGGCTTCTTTGTGGTGCAAAGGGCTGGAATCTGGCTACAAATAGCCAGCAGGGAATTTCCCTGGAGTAGGAGTCTGCCAGTGAAATAAATGGACAGGGAGGAATATGGCAGAGCAGAGTTTTGTTGCATAGGATTCATTATATCATTGGCATAATCTAGAAGAGCTGCTCAAAGACTCGCTGAGCCCAGGGCTGGTGGAGATCAGCCATTAGGGTGGGAAAGCCTTAACACTCTGTCTGTCCATCGATTCCTGTCTTTGTCCCTCTACTGGCAAGTGGAGCTCTCCCACAAGAGACAACATCGTCTGCTTGGTTAATATTAAAAAAAAGTTATCTATGTTCGTGTTTAACAGCAAGACAGTGCAATTGTAGGTCTCAGATTTATGAAACTGAAGGCCAAATGATATTTTCAAGGAAGTCAGAAGGACCTGAAAATAAAAGTTTACAAAGAATATGTGGAACATGTGTAATGTTACCTAGATTATAGCTAGGTTTGGCATACTCAAAATGACATGGTGAGTCTATCCCTACTGTGGTTCTGCTAGAATTTTATCTCTAGATGTCTGTCCCCCAGTGAATTACCTCAGTCTGTTTTTGTCAGAATTTAACAGTGAGATGCATAATATTTTTGTTTCTGATTTGAGTAAAATAATTCCAGTTTCCTACTTAAAGGAGTTTACAGTCAACTAGTAAATGATGCTTCCATCTGGATATTACCCAAGATGGAGGGGAATCGGTGTCTTTCAGTTGGTTTAGCTTGGTGCATTTGGCAATCTTTGTGTATAGTTCTTTTCTGGTTTATGGATGATAATTGCATTTCCTCTATCATGTATCAGCATGTTGACATCACTCCCATGTACTTCCCCAGTGGGTAGCTCACTTCACTATTCCCCAATCCCTGCAAAAGGGCTGCTGCTGCTTCTGAATCTGGGCCAGGGAAATCTCTCTTTCTCAAAACCTCTGGAGTTGGGGAGCAGCAAGAATTGGAGAAGAAAGAGGGAGCCACGGACTCCCTTCTGTATACTCCTTAAACTTCTGCCTGAGGAAGAGACTTTTCACTGCCAAGAACTTCTGTAAGTGCCAGGAGAGGAGATTAGAAATTGCACAGTTTCACATCCTAGGCTATTGTTGAATAGGCAGACAAGAGTGGGCACAGAGGAGCAGGAAGAAGGGCAGGTCTAAGCATGTTTAGTGGAGCTCTTGGACAACCCAGTGTCCTTTGTTGAGAAGACCCCTGTAAATTTCAGCAAGGAAGCAGCAACACTCTTAACTGTTTTAAATATTTTTGATTTCAGTGTTTTCAATCGCAGTCTTTAAAGGCACACTGTAAACTGCAATTTTTTTTAACTTGGCTAAATTATAAAAAATTGATCTGCCTATCATTCTAGGCTTCCGTAGTGCTTTTGATCCCAATATCAGTTAAAAAGTGTTTCTGGATTTAGGAGCCAATATCGCCATTTGAAATGTGCCTGGAGTCAAATCCCTTCAAACACTCTGCTGCTGATCAGTAATTCACAGGTATCTGAAATAGGCATGTTGAACAATATTTCAGTGAATCAAAATAATTGAAATATGCATTGGCTTTTAAAGTTAGAACAGGATTGAAAAAACTGTAAGGAACAAGAATAAAGTGAAAGACAAGAGGATAAAAAAATATGGGAACTGCTATCTATGGGGAGTCATAGCTGTGCTTAACAGTGCCCCCTGTAATGAATGGGCTCAGTATTATAAACCGAATTGTTGTCTGCTTCAAGAACAATGTCCAAATATCCCCAGTCTTAAAACAGTAACTGTTCCATCCATTGTGTCCCCATTGTGTCCAAAATAGCTACATGAGACTACAGAAGTGGGGGCAGGCTCACAGAGTTCTCAGATCTTTTCTACCACCTGCTTGTTTTTTCCCCTCTTGTGATTTATTTTTAAATGTGTAATTGTATTTGTAAGCAGTTAGACAATGGGAATTGTAATTGTGCACAAACACAATACCAATACCAAATTAAACATCTTGTTTGAGCAATAATTTCCTTTATATTAACAATTTCTGGCTATGAACATTTTTTCTAGTCAACCCCTTTGCCTTTCATTGTTCAATTCCTCATTCATACTAACCCATAATATTATAAGGGGCTGGTCACTTGGTCATCAAATCTGCATCTTCATTTCTCCCATGGCATGCACTGATTTCCCTTTTAATTCTGAACAATTTAATAGTTATAGTCTTGTGCTCTGTCCACTGGACGGTGTGGCTTCATGTCATGCTTGAGGGTTTTACCTATTAAGATTATAAATGGTTTAATGTGGCATGTAGCACAATGGGAACCTATCCTGATTTAAGTTCTCTAGGCACCACCATACTCCAGGTCTTATTGTTCTCTTCCAGAGTGGCCCTAAAACTGTAGCTAATTACACGTCAGTGAGATGTGCCAAATAGTAAGCTAAGGGTGGAGTAAATTTTAACCTTGTTCTATTTAACACCTAAATTTTGTGATTTATGGGCATTCTTTCTTCAGGAACAACAGATTCACGTGGCTTGAAAGGAAGAATGCTCTAGAGTTAAACAGGATTGCAAAGTTTTGTAGGAAAACATCTTTATTTCATGGAATTTTAAGGTAAAAACTATTTGTGAATGATAGCCTAGTTGGTTATAGCTTACGCCTGGAAACCACTTTCATTCCTCTTGTGACTTAACTAAAAACTGTGGTAATTCCACATTCTAATCTACCACCCTTGCAATGGTCTGTTATGCTGTACCTTTTTTTTTACGATTTGTACACCTTGCACTATCACAGTTATGCTGAATGAGGTCCCAGTCTAACTACATTATTAACCCTGCAAATCTGTTCATTTTTTCCTGAAGACCCCGAGGCAGGATATACAATACGATATGTCCAATTGAAAAACTATTTCAGACTCCATGGAGCTGCAGTGTGCTAAATTGTAAGAGGAATGTGTGTTGGACAAAAAAAGATACTAGTAAGGGAGGTAGTATAATGCATTGCATACACCTCACAGAATTTGTTTTTGGTTTTAATCACCTTTTCTAGTTAATTTTTAAAGCTCTTAATGTGCTTTTCTTCACTCCTGTCATGGCTATTAATTATCACACTTATTTCCAGTTTGTGTCATTTTTGCACTTTCCTTTCCCTGTCACTTCTCCAGCTACTTTCCTGTAGCCTTTTTTATTTTGAATACTTTTAACCCAATCTCATTATGCAGATCTTGGGGTGGTGGTTGTGCCACACCACATTTATAGTAGATGCCAGGGTTTTGTGTAGCGTGTATATCTGGTATCTTGTCTAGACTCGTCTTCGTTCTGCCCCAAGCAGGTCCTCAAGAAATTCTAGTTCTTAAGATTGATGTTCTGCAAATGTTAAGGTGTATTTTATGAGCAAAAATTAGCCAGACTTTTTACTCCATCCCCTCCCCTCTTGTCTATATTTGACCCAAGTTCAGTTTTGTGTGTGAAAGAGAAAATTAGTTGTTTGAATATATTATGGTTTATAGAAGCCTTGTGTTTGAATTTATTGGCAACAGTGGCCACTACATTAATTCAGTTAGACAAGTATCTACCTCACGCTGCCTTTATAGTTTGTCTTTAAGAGCAATGTAAACATTTATAAATTTTTTTAAACACAAAAGAACCTCATTAATCTGAATACCCCATAATTCTTGTACTCAGCTGTATTTTCTCCCTGCTTCTCAGACTTAATATCATACTAAGAATCCATTACCTTTTACAACTAAATGACTTGCCAAAGGAATAAAGCATGTTTTTTGATGTCTCACTATTTTGCTTATTTTTTTAAATGAAAAATTCAATTATTATTAGTTCTCAGCATGTATTAATAGGATTCCACTGAAAATGTATCCTGCCTGTAAGTAAGAAGTGAAATGGTCTCAAAACAAATCTAGACCGAGTTTCTGTTTGAATCCCAGAGCTTTGAAAATAGCCTGCCTTACTGGCTTCTGCAAAGCACTTCACCCTGCCCCACCCTATTGCATGCACAGATTGCACTGCACTTATTCCTCCTCTGACTAAAAGTTTGTTTCATCAGCATCTGTTTCTGTTCTACTTTCAGAGCTTGCTTTGGACTGGGAAGCTGCTCAGAACAGCAGTCTGTTTTGGGCACATAGGGGCACTTGTATTATAGTATAATTTTTAATGGAAAATGTCTTTCTCAAAGGCTGTCGGTGCCCATTGTTTTACAGTACATGAACAGTTGGCTAGTCCAGGTGTTTCCTCTTTTGTTTTCGTGATATGTGGATTGGAAAGTCAAGAGAAGCCTTTGCAGAATGGAAGAGCTGAGGGTTTGTATTTATCTGTCATTAACTGCATAGCAATGAGTGGGATTTGGAAAGAAACCCAAATCCTGTGTGCTTTTTAATTTTAAAAAGTGTGTATTGTTTTAAAGGAGTCAGAAAGGATGATAACTATTAGCATAGCTCTTAAATAAGTGAGTATTCCTATTTTTTGTGGAATAGTTTTATAATGAATAGTATTCAGAAACAACCTTTTTTATTCAACACTAATGGTTTCATGTCTCTTTTTTTTGGTGGGTTTTATAATTATACTTTATTCAGCATAACTATATTTAAGTTTAAAAGTTGAACGGATATTTTTAAAGAAAAAACTTAATACCAGTCTCTGAGGTAATAAAATTAAAGTTGCAGGCTGAAGATGAGATTAGTGATAGGTGTCTATTCACTGTTCACTGGGCATCTGTGTCTTTGGGGAAGCCAGGCAGCCTTAAGGAAATTCCTGACTCATGTCTGTCTCTTTACAGGACAGTCGGCCAAATATGTCAAGACCTCTGATCACTAGATCCCCTGCATCTCCATTGAACAATCAAGGCATCCCCACTCCAGCACAGCTCACAAAATCCAACGCACCAGTTCATATTGATGTGGGTGGGCACATGTACACCAGCAGCTTGGCCACGCTTACTAAATACCCTGACTCCAGGTAATTGTAAAGATTGCATTGCATGTATTTTGCCATTCATTGATTCAGTTTTGTGCTTAGACATTATAGGACTCTATTCTCAAAATGTTACATTTGTCCTTTGCTTTAAAATGAGCTTGGTGTTTCTGAGTAGGTAGGAGGTGGCAGGTTGATCTTTCTTCCTCTCCTACCGTACACCTCAGACTAAAGACAAATCCCTTTGTTTATGGCCTGAAATAAAGTTGGCACCAAGGCAGATGTTTTTAACCCTTGCATAAAGTTCATTAATATGCACTCATTTTCTCTGACTTCATATATGAAAAATCTAATGACATGGTTACAAATGCACATACAATTGAAAACAAAATTTTGAGCAACATTTACTTTCCCACACTGTCAACATGTAATCCCAGACAATACAGTTTTAAAATACAGTTAAGTTTGTAACCTATGTCTAATAGCACTAACTTAAAACCTTATTAGATAATTTGTATTTTTAAAACCATTGCAATTATCTGTGGAATCCTAAATCTTCTTTTATATCCCCAATTATACTCTAATGAGTTGGGGATCCCTGTAGATCATGAGTATTAAATAGTGCTAGAAAATTTTCACATCCACAGGCAAATTATATGATGTCAATGGAGTAAAGATCCATCGCAGAGGTGGGGGTGGGGTCTATTCGTCTTTTTTTTTTTTTTTTTTTAAGAGCATTGAACATACTCTTACATGGGCAAGATTTGAATTCCTCACTTTAACAGATAAAGAAATAAAAAGTCGCACCCCAAAGTCAGAAAAAAGGAGCTATGCACAAAAGTGATGTTCATAATTAAAGCTGGCCAAGAAATGGGAATTCCTTTCCACAAAACATTTCAGTTTTGGCAACATTTTTGTCCTGAACTGGGATGAAACATCAAAACATGAATTTGTGTCACAGGAAGGGATTTCAAGAAAAAAATCAGCTTTGGCAGAACCAAAAAACTCTGGCTGCACAGTGCACCTGAGCCACAAGTTCCAGGAGCTGGACAGTCAGAGAAAATGAAAATTCTGCAGTAAAACTGAAAATTTTTGCAAAAGGGCATTTTTTTTTTTTGTCAGTAAATCATTGACTAATTTTTTTTTTTTGGACCAGTTCTATACAGAACATCACAGCTGGGCTATTCAAGCATCCTCTGCTATAGTATTTCTTGGTGGTGGTATCATATCCCTCCTGTTTAAATCACAGGTATAATTGGGGAATTTCACAAGTTCTGTAAATGTGCATTCACTGCACAAGTCAGTTTACTGCTTCTGCTTTGAGAGTTCCTTCTACATTGCAAATTACCATATTTCCTGATCACAGCCCTGTTGCATGACTGCTTTAAAGTGTCACACTTCACACTTACTGTTCATCTAATTCAATAACAATAATAGAACCCTTGGAACAATTATGCAGTTAAACCATTTAGCAGTTTAAGCTCTTTGCTTTAATCTTTTTTTATTTTTTTAATCTTCAGGTTCTGTAGCTGTACTTCCCTTTTTTATAACATACAGTCCATTTTAAAGCATAGGGTTCTGTTTTGAGCATACAATTCACTGCAGTGACACTTTTTTTTCCCCTCCCTCTGCTAATGCAATATAGCTTATAGTCTTAGTGTGACAATAGTATTATAATACACACTAAAGGCACCGAGAGAGAGAGCGAAGAGAATGCTTATGGAAAGAAAGACAGAGAAAAAAAACCCAGAAAATAAAAAGTTTAGCCCACTTGATAGGGCACTTCTTTTCAGAACAAGGAGCACTACCTCTTGTGTGTATGAGGAGGGGGAGACCAAAGCATCATGAAGGGGCAAAAGCAATACAAGCAGTGTGATTCATCCAACAAGAACTGAAAATTTTTCTCCTGGTCCAGGAACAGTGTATAGAAAAGTTTAACCCAGAAAGCATTTGTAGTGGTCTGCAAAACTGGTTCTAGCCCTGTTGGGAACCTCTCTTAGGGAAGTGCAGAACAACCATATGAAGTAGAGTTGGGACAATTAAGCATGTCTCGGAATCAGGCTATTGATAGTGTCATGGAAGCTTTAAAGAAATATTTGCACTCCTCTTGTTTTGCTCTTCTAGGAAATTTGAGAAGCCATTTCTGCTAATATATGCAGCTACTGTTTCCAAGTTAGAGGCAATATGCTGGTCCAGCGAATTTCAGTGAACAAAATAAAAAATCATATGGTGGGACAGAATTTCATGTTAATCTTTTCTCCTCTCAGTTCAATGTGCCATTGTAACACTTTATGAAAGTGGGAATGACAGCTGCCTATGTTAGAATCGGGAATTAAATAAATTTAAAATGTAATAACAAAAATACTGCCTTAAAAAAAAAAACACACAACCCCTAGGTAACAGCTGCTTGTTTCATGTCATTGTAATAACCTTTTTTGTTTCAAGTCTGCAATGTTTTTTGTTGTTTTGTTTTTGTTTTGTTTTGTTTCAGTAGTCCATGTCTCTTGAACCAGTAGAGTGAGTGAGTTACACAGATTAAACTACTTGATAGTGTAAAAGCAGCAGAGTCCCGTGGCACCTTATAGACTAATAGACGTATTGGAGCATGAGCTTTCGTGGGTTGAATACCCATGCATCCAATGAAGTGGGTATTCACCCACAAAAGCTCATGCTCCAATAAGTCTGTTAGTCTATAAGGTGCCACAGGACTCTGCTGCTTTTACAGATCCAGGCTCACACGGCTACCCCTCTGATACTTGATGGTGGGGATTCACAGCCACTTCTAGAAAGTTTTTAAAACACAAATTTTAGCATTGGCAGCCTCAAAAGTGCAATTACTAAATCAGTTTGGAAGTCAAGTCAAGAGCTGTGAGGTGATAAGATGGTAATCGTGTTGTGACTTATTTTTATTTAAGGTCAGATACCTCAGTCTTCCAGCGCACACATTTATTTTTATATTTATTGGTGAGTTGGGAATATAAACTTTCCAGTGATACACTATGTTAAATTCTAGCCCCAGCAGTTGACAAGAACCTGACATTCAACTTTACATATATAACTAGTCCCTTGGATTAACAGTTTTTTGTGGCAAAATTCCAGAATTTGAAGTTGTTACTGTTGATCTCTACTTTGGCTAAGGTAGAAAACAAAAATGAACAGAAAGAAGGCATAATTCTTGTAAAAATGTGGACCTTATTTATTAAATGCCCTGTGTTTTGTTTTATTATTGGAGGCACATGGTACCAGTTTCACATCTCCCCAAAATAAACCATGAAACTGACATGGTTCAACAGATCTTTTCTGAATGATTTTCCATGTGGATTCCAGTCTAGGCTTACATGCGTGCAAGATTGGATTTTTTTGGCCAGCAGTGCCTGTGGCCAAGCTTGGACCTACAATACCCTCGTATGTCCTTCTCCCCCAGCCGCTCTACCTAAGGGCATAAAGCCCAGCCATCCTTTGGTTCTTTCTTATTGCCTATAGCTGTGAGGTGGAAGCTGTGCAGTGTCCATCCTTTCTTTGCACACTATTAGTTGGCTAGATTCCTAACTAGTTATTTTATTTAATTAGTTGTATAGTTAATAGCTTATTAGCTAAATACTTACTGCTTTTTAAATAAGCTTCAGTTAGGATACTTTCACCCTATAGACATGTACTAGCAACAGGGCAGAAGCTAAATCTCCAAGATTCAGGACCTGTCTCTTGCGTTATGCTTCTGTGCCTGATGGCTACTGATGCTCCTACTCTGCCTAGACGAGAGACACATCCAATAGCAATGTTGGCATGTCATTCTTCTCAAAACTCACTCGGACCCAGGGAAGCTCACGTGAAGTTGTTCCTCCTTGACAGATCAATGCAAGCTTCCTTGAACATCGAGAGGAAGGCTACAGCCAGGCCTTACTCCTACAGTCACTCCCTTAGGGTACATCTACATTGCAGACAAAACAAAATCAAAAACACAGCAATGAGTCTCAAAGCCTGGGTCAAATGAGTCAGGCTCATGGGGTTTGTGCTACAGGGCAAAAAATAGAAGTGTATGTGTTCCTGCTTAGGCTGGAGCCTGGGCTCTGAAACGAAACAAGGGAGGGTGGGCCTCAGATTCTGGGCTCCAGCCCAAGTGGAAACACCCTACCTACACTGCTATTCTTGGCCCCATAGCATGAGCCTACTCAGTTGACCCAAGCTCTGAGACTTGCTGCCACAAGATGGTTTTGGTTTTTTACACATACCCGTATTGCTTCAGAGAGCCGAGATTCCAGTCTGAGTAACCCCATCTCCTCAAAGGCCCTGTTCATCTGCCACTATCTTGGTATTTCTATCCTCTGACAGCGACAGAAAGGAGCGTTGCTCCAGGGATGAGCCAAGCACAGGTCACCATCTCTGGCACCTAGCAGAATGAGACACGAGAGTCATCAGACACGATTTGTCTCATGTACAATCTTCTAAGGACTAGAAGCCTGCAAAGGCACCAGCCAGTGCCTCCATACCAGCTGCAAGGAAAGCATATACAGTACCCATTAAATTGGTGGACTATGCTTCTCTTGATACAGACCCCAGCGCAGAGTGCATTGGTACCAGGAGTGTTGACAAAGAATGCTTCAATACTTGGAGCTTTGGAACAATGTCTTGTGGTACCTGGTATCTCAGCACCAGCTATCTTGGTATCTAAACCATACATAGCACAGAGTGACTTACTGTGGGCCCAGTATCAGTCATCTCTCCTTGAGAGATTGAGGGTGGTGGTATCGAAACCACTAGCTTGCTTGCTTGCTTGCTTGCTTGCTTTTTTTTTTTTTTTTTTTTTTTAACTCATAAATCTTCTGTATGTCAGGTGAAAGAGGCATCCTGTCTCCAGCAGTGACTTCTCCATGCGGGCACAAGGTCCTCCCAATATAGCTTGTGGGGGGGGGGGGAGGAAGAATACACCTTTTTCTCCTCCTCTGCTGGGCATAGTTGGGACTAGTCTCCCACCTCTTCCTAGGTAGTATACTGAGAGTTGGGAAGAGATTCAATGAGAGGTATCAGGAAAAGATATAGTGCTCGTAGCTCTTCTGGTACCCTCCAGGTGTTCTTCTCTTCAATATTCATATCCTTACTATCTAAGGCCCTGTTGGATGCCTGTGGCACAACAGTACTCCAGAAAACCTGCACTATCCACTGTCTCTAAGGCTAGGTCTACACTGGGGAACGGGGGGGTTGTTGTCGACCTAAGATACACAACTCTCATAGCTGAAGTCAGCATATCTTAGGTCGATTTATCTGGCCATGAGGACAGCGACGAGTCAACCACTGCTGCTCTCCCGTCGACTCTGTTTCCACCTCTCGCCGAGGTGGAGTTCCAGAGTTGACGGCAGAGTGATCGGGGATTGATTTTATTGCGTCTACACTAGACATGATAAATCGATCCCCAATAGATCGATCACTACCCACCGATCCGGCAGGTAGTGTAGACGTACCCTCAGACTAGATCACCCTCCCCACAGAGAGAGTTAACTATTTCAAAAAAGCAGCTGGTACAGCCTCAGATGCTAGACAGGAAGGAGAAGGAAAGTGAGGAAAAGCATCAGCTGCAAGGAGAAGGAAAAACTATCCCTTTTGTAATCTCCTCCTCCTTTCCCAGATGAGGCAATGACCACATCTGCCTCAGTGAATGAATTCAAGGTGTTCTAGGATCTCATAATGCACATGGCAGAAACCCCGGGTATACCCCTGGAGGTAGTTTAAAGAAAAATGATATCAAACTCTTGGAGATTCTATATACTTCCACACCATGCCCATAAATGAGCAACTCTTGAGGCCAGTGAAAAACATATGACACGCACAATCATCCATTCCAGCCATTCTGAAATGAGCTGACAGGAGGTACCAGGTTCTTTGCCAGGGATTTGAATATTTTTGCTCACATTCAGCACTTGGTTGTCTTGTAGTGGCTTCTATTCAGGAGAGGTCAAAACAACAGGGACCTCAGAAACCCACGTGAAGAAAGAAGAAGGGCCTGAAGAAATTGGAACTCTTTTTGGATGGAAGGTGTATTCATCAGCTGGCATCCAGCTACAGGTGGTGAATCACCAGACTCTCCTCTCCAGATGTGACTATGTAATTTGGGATAAGTTGTTTATTTAAAGACAAGCTCCCAAACACCAGGAAGAGATGAAGACTATTGTGGCAGAGATCAGCTGACTGCCTGCACTGTCTTGCGGGTTATGCTTGATGTGTCTGACAGGGCTGCAGTTACTATGACCACAACAGTAACAATGGTCATCATTGCTTCAGACTTTGGAGTTCCCCAGGGAGATCCACACAATTGAGACGACCCCCACCCCCGCATTTGAAGGTAACAAACTTTAGCTCTGGAAAGGATCAGATCCTTTGTTCCTTAAGAATCAAGGGCGACTCTACACTCTTTCGGCCTTTACGTTCCAGTCTCAAGGAGGAAGCAAACATGCCAGCAGTTATCCTTCAGACAGTGCACCTTTGCTCAATATTATGAGCTAGAGAGGCGCCTAGAGCTACTGAGGAAGACACAGATTCCACCATATGTGGCCCTCTTCTGCCCCACAGTCTAAGGCTCCCAGCAGCACCAGATTAGATGCTAATGTAGAGAGCCTGATAGAATCACCACAGGATTTTTTCCCCCATTCTAACTGCTTACTTTTTGGCAACTGCTTCTTATTTTAGGGGAGCTTGGACTGAGATTGCTTCAGGCAGTGGGATCCTGGAGATTATAGACAAGGGATATGCTATCCAGTTCCAGTCCCTTCTCATCTCTTTCCTCCTGTCCCTTTTTAGGGACCTTTCTCACAAGAGCGTTAAAACAAAAAGTGGATTCCCTTCTACATTTGGGAGCAGTGGAGTAGGTGCCCTTAGATTTCAGGGCAGGGATTTTTAGCCTCATTGCTTTCTGATCCTAAAGAAGAAGAAAGGGAATTGGTGGCCCATCCTGGACCTTTAGCGTCTCAACATAATTATCCAACATTTCAAGTTCAGAGGTCACTCCAGCCTCCACAATTTTCTTGTTAGAGCCTCTGGACTGGTTTATGGCTCTCAACCTACAAGATACCTGTTTCCTTACTTCAATCCGTCTAGCCCTCAGGAAATATTTCAGATGCCTGTTAAAAACTTTATGCTACCAGTACAGGATCCCTGCCTTTTGAGTTTTTCCACAGC
Source organism: Chelonoidis abingdonii (assembly GCF_003597395.2). Lineage (NCBI taxonomy): Eukaryota > Metazoa > Chordata > Testudines > Testudinidae > Chelonoidis > Chelonoidis abingdonii. Next base: position 219,480,714 of record NC_133770.1, on the reverse strand, counting down.
AAGGTTATCCACCAAGTACTTGGCAATCATGGCAGCTCATCCAAGACTACAAGGAATTCAGGCCTATCAGTACCTTGACGGTTTACTACCTGAGGAAAATCACCCCACCAGGTGAACAACTTGATTCAGGTAACTCTCAGATTCTTTGCTTTGCTGAGCCCCAAAGTCAACAGAGAAGAAAAATCTATATTGACTCCAATTCAGAGTATAGACTTCATGGTAGTAGTTTAAACTTCAGATCAGCAAGTGCTTACCTTCCACAGGAAAATGTCAGACAATAGTAAACTCCATCAGCTAGTTTCAAGCTCACCCAAAAACATTGAGAGCATGCCTCTGACTTCTGGGACACATGGGCTCGTGCACCTATGCGTTGCAGTTTGCCAGACTTCACCAATCTCCATATAGAAGTGGTTGAAATCAGTGTATTTACCCAGCAGACACTGCACAGACACAGTGGTCTCACACCCACAAGAAGTCCTCTTGTTAATGGGTGGAAAGATCCTCTTCCAGTGTGCAACAGAGTACTCTTCTCTGTACCTGTGCTTACCAAGACTCTCGTGATGGATGCTTCTATTCAGGCATCAGGGATGCATTTAGATGATTTGAAAATCAAGGCCTATGGTCCCCTCATGAAGTTTGCATCCCATAAATGTCCTGTATCTCTAGCCAGTTGCCAGTCTCTAGGTATTCACAATACAAGTGGTGATAGACAACATGACAGCTGGCATTATTCCCACAGGCAGGAGCGAGAGAGATCTTTTCTGCCCTATCAGGAGGCCATGTGGTGCTGGAATTGGTGCATTCACGTCCAAATCACATTAGTGGCGCTCTGTATCTTCCCAGCCATCAGAGCAGCCTGGGTAGATCAAATATGCAGACAGTTCTTGGACAACCACAAGTGGGCTGTCAAAGATGCAATCCTACAAAACTTTTTCAGAGGTTAGGCCTTCCAGAAATAGACCTGTTTGCCATAGACCAGAACAAGAAGTGTGAGGCATTGTGTTCGGGGGAGGCAAGCCTAGGATCCCTGCTGGATACCTTTCTCACCCGCTGGACACTGAATTGATATCTGCCTTTCCGCCAATCTCCAGGATACAAAGGTTTCTGTGGAAACTGCGGCAAGATAAAGGACTGATGATTGATAATCCCAGCATGGGCCAAGAAGTTCTGGTGTTCAGATCCGATGATGAATCTTTCAACACAGTTCTCCACTGCATCAGTCTCTTAGAACAACTGTCAGATCCTACACCTCGTCCCAACTTCCTTGTATCTGACATCCTGGACATTGGCTGGTTGACATCCGTTGAAGAAGCTCTTCAACTGAGGTTCAGAAACATTCTGTTCCAAAACAGGATACCCTGAGCCTGATTTGACTTAAAGCTAAATGGAAGAAGTTTTCTATTTGGGTATCTTAACACCAGCTCTCTTCCTGGACATCACCGATTTCAGTACTATTGGACTATTTCCTAGCTCTGAAACAATTTGCACTTTCTGTTGGTTCCATACAGGTTCAACTGGTAGCAATATCTGCACGCTGCTATCTTATCCAAGGCAACACAGTATTTTCTCATCCTGCAGCGGCAATATTCCTTAAGGGCCTTATTCATGTTTTCCCCCCAATTCAGGAGACACCTTCCTCTTGGGATCTCAAAATAATACTCACAAGATTGATGGATTCCACCTCCCTCTGTGTTCTTAACCTGTTCCCTGTACCATTTCTTGATAAATACTATCTTTTAGTAGCCGTGACATCAGCTAAGAAGGTAGGGGAGATTCAGTCTCTCACAGCAGGTTCTCCTTATATAGTGTTTCATAAGGGACCCCAAGTTTCTGTCCAGAGTTTTGAAAATTTCATATGAACCTATCCATTCATCTCCCAGTTTTCTTTCCCAAGCCTCATTCAACCCCAGGCGATGCTAAACATCACATACTTCAGGTAGTAAGAGCGCTGCCTGAGGGACAAAGTTAATCAGAAATCAGTCCAGACTGTCTGTGGGCTTTGCTGATCGTTATGGGGCAATCCATATCCTAACACACATTATATAAGTGGATCTTCAGCTGTAGAAGAGCATGTTCTGAGTTAGCTGGGTTAAATCCATCTAGCCCTGTTAGAGCTCTCTTCACTAGAGTGCAAGCTGCCTCTTCTGCCCACTGAAGAATGTCTCTATTTCTGAAATCTCTACTGCAGAGAGAAGCTCTGGGAAGCTCAGTTTACACACTTACCAACACTACTGTGTGGTAGAAGCTTCCAAATCAGGTATCCATTTCATAGGACTGTCCTGCATTCATTGTTTTATTCATCTGCCCTTAGTACTCACCTCCAACAGATGAATAACTACTTGTTAGTCATCAAGGATGAAATCCATGTGAGCAGTTACTTTGAAGAAGAATGGTTGCTTATCTTATAACATCTGTGGTTCATTGAGATGTGCTGTCCACATGGATTCCATTAACCACTCTCCTTCCCCATTACTGTGGATTCCTCCTACTCTGAATTCTATATTGGTGAAAGCATCTGACGAAGTGGGTATTCACCCACAAAAGCTCATGCTCCAAAACATCTATTGGTCTATAAGGTGCCACAGGATTCTTTGCAGCCTTTACAGATCCAGACTAACACGACTAGCCCTCTGATATATTGGTGAAGGAACTGAGGAAGGGTTGGGTCTGCTATATCCTTTATACCTTCAGATGGAGGAGGCATGAGGACCTCTATGGGGCAGGTGCAGTCCCAATAGACACTGCTGACCAAAAGAATCCAATCTTGTGTACACAGAGCTCACACATACCAAGAATAGAGTCTGAGTGGACAACACCTCTCTAACCCCAGTTGCTATGGGGTAGATAACTGTTCTCGTGTTCTCCCTCTCTCTCTCTCTGGTGAAGATGAGATATTGCTAGCTAATGTCAATCTTTATTTTTAGAGAGATGCCAGCAAAGAGCAGGGAAAAATTAACTTAGTTTATGTTAAACTACTGTTTTCAATCAACATCCAATTTCATTTTCCTGCAACGTGAACATGGATTTATTTATTTTTTTAATCTTGGTCTGCATTCTCCTCTTTGGTTAAATTTTAGAATTAACCTCAACAGAAGTCTATATTTACCTGTGGTTCTTTTTTTTATTTATGAAACTTTTTGATGACCCTTTGCAGAATGGGAACATTCATGTGTCTAGTCTGTAGGCTGTTTTTAAATCACAACAACAATTTAATAGCTAAGAACTTGGAGTCATCTTACATTTAGTGACTGGCAAACCACAAGTGTTTCTGGTTCTGAAAAGATCAGACTTTCTCATGAGCTTTCCAGTAGTGTTGGACTTCAGCAGGTCATGTAATATAATGGCAATGGTCTAGGTTATAGTTTTTCAGCATTTTCTACTATGACTGTTGAAGGCAGAAAACCCATCAAACTTTTTTGAACTTTCTACGTTTTTGATTTCATTCAAATTTTTGGCAAAATTTCAGGTTGTGTATCTGAACCAGATTTGCTCATCTAGTTATTTAGCTTTTATTTTACGTGGCCCCTGGCTGGTTCTTTGGCTTAGAAGGGAGCATGACTTAAAGGTTAGAAGCTGGTGAAGAATCAGATCTTGTTTATTTGTTGAGTCTGTCGCTAACCTGCTCTGTGACCTGAGACATGTTATGTAACTATGGAGTCTTTTTTTTTCTTTTCTTTTTATGTAAGATAATGGAAAATCCCACCTTGTAAAGTGCTTTGAGATCATGCAAGTGTGTAAGTGCAAATACTGTATTAAGAAGCCAGTAGTTGAGACGAGCAATTGATGACTCTTGTCAAACTCATGGAGTGCAAACGTAGCTTAAAAAAAGCTATATGCTTTTTAAACCAATAGCATTATAATGTGCAAAACATACCTTCCTCTTTGTCATTTTGGATCTAAAATACTTTCAACCTCCTATACGCTTGGTATTGTCAGTAATATATAGTTATAAAAGGGAAGCATTGGAATGCTGAATTATGATGATTATACTAAATACTTTAATCCCACATAGTTCAAAGCTGCTTCTGCATTATTTTCCCACAACAACAAACTGTTCATTCCTACTGCACAGTATTACTTTATGTACTCATTTGAATGAACCAAATAAGACTTTTTACCCTACTGCCCAACAAAATATCCAGCCCTCCCTTGTTTTGAGTCTGTGGCCCTTTTAACTCAGAGAAAGGAAATGTGATCAGTCCACTAGGAACTGGACTGATGATTTCACATAAGACACTGAAAAGTCATCAGATAGCTGCTAAGTAGTATTTTCAGTGATCTCAAGGTTAAATACTTTGTATTGCACCACCACGCCCCTATGCTGTTCAGTCTCTGTATTCATGAAATTCTGTATATTTGTCCTAGCATATGATCTTATTCCCACATAACTGACTTATGTTATACTGGTCTTTTCTAAATTGCAGTGTAGTTGGTAAGCAAATTGGCATATGTTATGTATATAACTGCAGATCTAAACACACTCTGCTTACTCCTTTGGAGTCAACACCACCAACCACCCATAGGATGTGTTTGGAGCTTTAGGCTATAGATGCCAAATTCTGGAATGTGTCTTTCTGGCAGTAATCAGCTTTCCTGCTGCATTAGCTTCCATTTACATTTCCTGTTTCATGGGACTCCTTTTGCAGAACTCTTTAAAAGAGAGGGTAAGTGGGATGGGAAGACTACTCAGGGACTTATGGTAACCACACTTTCTAATGCATAGGTACTAGCCAATGGAATGTTGTCTATTCCTGTAACATGCAAGTGCCCTTGACTTTACCGTTTTGCTGTTTTTTTAATGAGGTAATCTTAGCTTCATACTCCCTTATCCCTACTTTCTACTCTGTCCTTCTTCACCCCAGTGTCCAACTCTGAGGTTTCCTTCCCTTGTCCATCTCCAACTTCTTTGTCTGCCCACCCAGCTACATCCCTTGCTGCCAAGCAGGGCCGGCTTTGTGAACTGCAGGGCCCGATTCGAATACTTGGCGGCAGTCTAGGGCTTCGGCCGCAAGGGGTCTGCTCCGGGTCTTCCGCGGCACCGAAGGACCCCCTGCCACCGAAATGCCACCGAAGACCTGGAGCACCCTCCTCTCCCTCCCAACCCTCGCTGCCGCCAAAATGCTGCCGAAGACCCGGACCACCACCACTCCCTGTGCACGGGTGCCGAGTGAGTTTAAAAAAAAAAAATAAATTAAAATTAAAAAGGCACCTAAGGCGTGGGGCCCAATTCCCAGGAAGTACCAAGTGTCCTGTTCTCCCACTCTTCTATGAGTCTCTCTCTCTCTCTCACTCTTTTCTGTAATGTCTCCATAGTTTACATCCATGCTGTTGTTCTTCATCCTGGAAAAAATCTTTTTCCTGATTCCCCACCAGCCGCCTGTTTCTGCTGTCCAGGTTTACTTCAGCTTGTGTCTTGATCCCTTTCTCATCTGGATTTTTACTTCTCTGTTCCAAAAACCACTCTTATCAAGGTCACTAGTGACTCCTCCTTAGCAGAATCAAAGAATCATATCTGTTCATGATGTACTTTATTGGTTAGCTGCTTACAATATTATCAGTTGTTCTTCCCCTCTCCCCAATCCCTGGGGTTATTCAGCTGTGTGCTCCTAGGTCTTCTGCTTGACCTTTCCTTCAGGGCCATTTCTGGTGACAACTTGTTTTCCCCCCTCCTTTTCCTTGTCATCATTCAGTGGTCCTTGGTCATCTCTTCTCCATCAACACTCTGCTTCCATAATTTCAGCTATGTCCTCTTGCAGCTGGCTTCCATATCTACCGCTCTTCTTGCCCCCAGCTTCCATCCCAGTCTAGCCACACATCTCCATCTCTTTCTGACACTTCTTTCTGAATGTCCCACCACTATCTCAAGTTCAATTGGCCAAACTTATCAGGTACAAACATACCTTAAACACAAGATATTAATTCAGCCCAGTTTATCTAAACTGCACTTCTCATCTCTTTCCCTACTCCCTCTTCCATCTCCATTTTGACAGCTCTACTATTCTCATCTCCCAATGACCTTTTTCGCTTTGTCCTTCTCTCTTCATACCCAGGCAATGTTCTCTCTCTTTCTATGTAACATCAACATGATCCACCTCTTTCCTTGCCCATCTGTATTGATAAAACCAGCAGTGACCATTTCTTGTTGTAACGACTGTGACCACTGCCTCTCTGAACTTTGTTACTGTTCATTTATCATAGTTGGCACCATGTGCTAGAGGTTTTCTAAGCACTCAGGAGTGATGGTCTCTGTTCCAAGGAACTTGAAATCTAAGAAACTTGTTACTATAATACAGTTCTCTTCAATGAAGCCTGTCCAATATACTACTGCAAAATTCATCTTCTTGTACTGCAACTCTAACCACATTGATCCCCACCTGAAGAAGCCTGTAAAAAGTTTTATAGTTTGTTGCATCAAATTCAGCCTGTTGCCTCTCCTTGAAGGCCATACACAGTATCATCTCTTTGCTTGTTTAATCTCATGTTATCTGTAGTACCGTACTGCCTAGGAACCCTAATCATGGACCAGGACTTCACTGTGCTAGGTGCTATACAAACAGAACAAAAAGACAAAGAGTTTACAGTCTAAGTACAAAACTAGAGGCCTCAGATAGGTACAGACAGAGTAGTAGAAGTAAGCAATGAGACAGTATTGGTCAGGATGGGTCTCAACACACCAGCAACCTAATCACTGTCAAGTTATTTGTAGACATGGCAAAGGAGAGTTTTGAGGAAGGATTTGAAGGACGATAATGAACTAGGTTTGCAGATGTTTATGGGGAGTTCCTCCCAAGAGCGAGGTGCCTCATGGGAGACAGATTTTCAACCAAGCACCTTTGGGCTAACAAGTGGGTTATGGAGCTTATCATAATCGTGCCAACTCCTGCTTTTGATAGGCCCGTGATACTGAATGAGAGCCAATAGGTAGGGTGGAGGTATGCTGTGAATGGCCTTGAAAGTGAAGACAGTGGTTTGATACAATAGAGGAGAGGAAGCCAATGGAGGGATGCAAAGAGGGGGTGACATAGTCAAAGAAATGGACTAGAATATTATCTTTGCAACAGCATTCTGAATGGCTATGTGCAAGCCTGCATTTGTTGATGCCAGAGAACAGGATGTTACAGTAATCAAGATGTGAGGTCATGAGAGACTGGATGAGAGCTTTAGCTGTGGGAATGGATTAGAAAGGCTTGATTTTTAAAGATCTTACACAGAAAGAATTGGCAAGATGTAGACATAGTCCGGATGTGAGGACTTAGAGAGAGTTCTGAGTCAATGATGCCCTGATAACAGGTCTGAGTGACAGACAGGAGGGTGGTTCTGTCCACAATCGAGAGAGGAGGTAATGAGGAGGGTTGGGGGTTTGAAGCTGTTTTAGCCATCTTGAGCTGACACAAGATAACGGTCTGAGATTTTAGTTTGTATAGCAGACAAATCTGGAGTGTAGAGGTAGATCTGTGAGTTGTCAGCATAGACATGGCATCTGAATTTGTGTTTTCTGGTGAGATTACCTGGAAATAAGGCATAGAGGCAGAAGAGAGAGGGACCAAGAACCCGCACAGAAAGTTGGAGGGAGAATGAGAGAAGGGAGATTCTGAAGATTGATTAGGGAGGCAGAAGAGGACTGTGTCCTGAAAACCAATGGAGGACAAGACTTCAAGATGAGCTTTCTTCTCTGCTCTCATTTCTTCTTCTTCCCCTTCTTGACCCATGTATTCTTCAGTGTCTGCTCTCCCCAGCATTCCATTTTACTTCATCTCCTCCCTGCTTTGTGCCTTCTTTCATACTGTTTCCTGCACTTGAACAGCTTCCCATCTCTTGTACACCAAGCGCCTTCAGTGGCCTCCTTAAAACCCCCACTTGGGGAATGCTACCTGTGCTGGTCTCCTCACCAGTTTTGTCTAGCACCTCCTTGTTTTAAACCTTAGTTTAGTTTTGTTCATTGTAAGCTGCTTTTGAGCAGTGACCTGACAAAAGCTCGTTTTGTAAAGTGCCGCGCTTTCTACATTAACAATCATGCTGCTTCAAAAGTTGTCAACCTTCTGAATCATCAACACTATTTCTTATTGAAACTAGGTAGTCGGAGTTGAAAGGGATGGTCTCAAACTTCAGTCTTTGGATCACCTGAGGTCCACAGAGCTCTTCTCGATCATTTTAAGAACCAAGCACTGGGGAGGCTGGGAAGGAAGGTGGACTGTTACAGCCACTTTTTTTTTGTTTGTTTGTTAAGTAGCCCATAGTATGGGGTAACAAACCTGGAAACTCACTGCTTTAAAGATCGTCCATCTAAGTACTTACCTGAGCTAACCCTCCTTAGCTTGTACTGTCCCTGCAGAAAATGCTAGAATGGCTGCTATTATCTATTTTTTTTTTTTTTAATAGGGAAAGGACAGGATTTTTTTAAATATCTAAACAGTTAAGCATAATCATATTAAATGTGACAGAGCATATTTTATTGGTCTATTAACATATAAAGGCACTTGGCTGCAAACTCACCGTAGGTGTGTGTTTACTAGAGCACAATGGAGCTTGTTAGTGTGTGAGAGTTATAGTGCAAGTCAGAACGCAATACATTATTGCTCTTGAAATGACCTATGAAAATGTCGTTTCTTTTCATTAAAACATTTATTCTCCATTAGTCCATATTTCAAATGGACTGGAAGTTCTTCTCTGAGAATTGTTGCAGTGAAGAAGCTACAACATGTTAAACACACACAAACCGAAATTAGTGATTAAGGGACTGGTTCTGCACTGTACTCCCACTAACATCAAGGGAGATTGCAGGCACTCAGCATCCCACAAGCCCTCGCCCCCAAACTCGTTGCATTTTTTGCCTCAGAATATGCCCACGGACACTTTATTGCAACATAGAATGCTAGAACACATAGAGCATTTCCCATAAAAGTGTCACTTCAGAACATACGATGGGCTATGTACTCCCCAAATCCCTAAAGTGTTTACTATACTGTCATCTTAAAAGTGTGTGTGTCTGTATATTTGTTGTAGTGTTGAATTGGAAATATTTTTCTTCCAGACAATGAACTTGTTTTTCTGGGCTGCCTGAATATAATTCTGCTACAACTTCAGTAGATTAGAACATTGTCACAGGATAATAGTTTCCTGCTGCTATATAAGTGCCAAATGCTAGCTTGCTTAGTAACTACACTGGTGTTTATCTTCATTAGCAGTGGTGATTATTTGTATTTTTGTCCAACTTCTCTTATTGTGTTTCCCATATACATACTATAATTTATAGCTCTACACAAAACCTAACCACAAATTCTAAACCAGAGGTTCTCAAACTGTGATCCACGGACCACCAGTGTCTGAGAGCTCCATTCCGTTGGTCTGCAGATAGTTCCTTCTAAGGTGCATGCCTGGGCGGCCACACGCAGGAAAATGAAGGGCCTAATTAGTGGAGCCGTGCAGGCGTGCCTCCACTAATTAGGTGACTGGACCCTGGAGAAGATGCACAAGTAAGGTGAGGTGGTGGCCCTGGGGGGGAATAGGGGCTAGGTAGGACGGGGGAGTGGGGTGATAAGAGGGGGGAATTTGGGGCATGTAGGGCTGTGGCGGCCAGAGAAAGAGATGACTTTCCCCAGCTCCAGGGCTGCAGCTGCCAGGGAGAGAGACTCTTCCTTCCCAGCTCCAGCTCTGTGGCTGCTGTGGTAGGGAAGAGACCCATCTCCTTCCCAGCCAGAGCTCGGGGCCTGCCACAGCACGTGAGAGGAAGAGACCCCGCTTCTCCCTCCACTCCCCAGCTCGGGAGCTGCCGTGGCTGGGGAGACAGGGAGAGATGCCCGCTCCTTCCCAGCCCCCAGTTCAGGGCTGCTGTGGCGAGGGAGAGAGGGCACATCCATTGCCTTAGAAAGGTAAGACTACTGATATTAAAATATGAGTTGTGTGCTTTTATTTGTAGAACAAAAATGTTAATATGTTTTTATATATAAATAGCGCTTTTATCCAAAGTGCTATACAATAGTCAGCTAACGGTACAAACAACATTTGGAAAGATCATTAAGTGGTCCTGCAAGAGCCTCAGCAATTTTCAAGTGATCCACAAAAAAAAAAAAATTTGAGAACCATTGTTCTAAACAGTACCAAATACTGAGAGCTGAGAAGCTCTCCATGCTGGAGAGCTACTTGGCTAAAAGGCAGGTTTAAGCTTGCCTGAACTTGTTTGGGATTCAAGCTGAATGAGTTCCAAAACTGCTGCCCAGGCTCATTAGGCTTTCCTAGGCCCCTTCTACCCATCTGAAAACTGATCTCTTTTAAACACTTTGGGAGACCCTGGGGGCTGTACAGCTTACATAAAAAATGAAGACCCTTCCTGTCTTGGAGCAGTGTGAGCAGTCAATACAGAAAGAAAAATGATCTTTTAAGTGTATTCCACTGAATTCATTATCTTGAGGGCCCCATGTGTGATACTTCATCAAAACATCACCCTCTTGACAATACATTGCAGAAGGAATTAGGTGGTGTTCGAGGGTGAAATTGAGAGAAAATACTGCAATATGCTTAAATATAGTGCCACAGTGAGTAGGATAAACTCAACAGAAACAGGGAATTGAGAGCTGGAAAGCGGATACTGTGATCTCTTCTTGTAATTAACCATATTACATTTTACATTTTTGAAATGCAAAGCAATTCTTTCGGAAGCATTACAAGCATTTCTTTTCAGTATGAAAAATATAGTTAAGTATTTATAACAACACATATGTTGTGTTGGCTTAGAACACCTCGTTTTGCTTTCCTTCATATTTTTATCATATGCATCCTTACAAGATTAAATTGGTAAAGATAGATAAAAGATAAAGCAGAGGAAGAAAAAAGGAAACTGTCTGTCACTGCATTTTTAGCTCTTGCTGGCAAAGTTTTATGGAGTTAGATACAGGATCATAATTTAGGCCTCTCTGATGAATTTCCTGGCTGTTGTTAGCATGCTACAACCTAAACAATAAGGAAAGTTTTGAAAACTATTCTGTTCTAAAAATAAATATGTCTATTCTGGGTTTCTTTCTTCTTCTTTAATCAGAGATATTGGCATGAAAAAATCTTAATTTTTTTTTCTTTTTCTCTTTGTGGGGTGTTTTTTTTCATCTGTTTGTTTTCCTTTCTGCACAGTAATACGCACCGGGGTGCATTGTTGGTCATGATGATTCCAAAGGCAGAATGCTGTCAACAAATCTAATTAGTTATTACCCAATAACACATACCCTCCAGTGTCTTAGACTAGTTAAAAGTGTTTTATAGTCTCTTTGACATGAATGATAGAGCCTTTCAAATATTCATCAAATGGTATTAAGCCTCTCTTCTCACTAGAGGTTTACAGATGCAATTGGAGATACACTTCTGACATGGAAATTTAGGCTACATCTGCGGTGACATGATTCAGAATCTGCCACTGGTGGTGGGGGTGAGATGATATGGTGATGGTAACTCCTGAGTAGAGCTAGACAAAAAAAAATTTGACAAGTAGTTTATTTGCCAAAAAATACTGTATAGTGTCTCCCCCTTCCCCCAAGTGTTAATACCCTCCTTATACATTTTAGTCCAGTTGTGAGGGCACTGGCATGTGGGAGATCTAAGTTAAATTCTCCCTTCTGCCTGATGTGGAGAAAGGATTTGAATTTGGGACTCCCATATTACAGGAGAGCACTCTATCCACCTGGCTATGGAATGTTTTGATGTGGGTCTCTCATGCTCAACATGTTCCACTGTGTATAAATAATTAGTTATTGACGCAGAGATTTAGGTGTCCCACATCCTACATGTGTGCCTTAACCACCCGGCTATAGAGTCATTCTCATGGTTTCCTTGGCTCAGTGACTTCATTTCATACATAGTACCAATTCATAATCTTGCTGCTCAGTGATTATTTTTTCCCCCCAAAAAAATTTGTCAATTTTTACTGCTACTGTGAAACTGTATTGCTGCTGAGGAAAGCTCTGAGGTAGGTATTAGACCTAATCAGTGGTGAGAAGGATGCAATATTAGAGAAGTGGAGATGACTCTGGTCACAGGAACTGGTAAGTTAGAGGAGGGCTAAAGTAGCAGAGATGCCTATCTACACCTTTTCCAAACTCCCCCACCCCAACACTCAGGAAGTGGAAGGGAGTGGAGAGAGTGGTGCTGCTTTCCAACAGCCAAAGAGAAGAATACAGAGAGTTTCAAATTTATCAGACTCCTACTGATTAGACGGTGATGTGAAAGGAAGAGTAATGCAGGTATAAACCTGATGATAATCTCCATATTCTTCCAAATCCCAGTAGCTGGTCTTCTCACAAAGGTGGGCCTTGGGCGTGGCTCATCTTTCATACAAGCTTCTAGCTAATAGGTTTAGTCATCAGGCTACTAGCTGGTTGGCTAACAGCAACAAAACTGTAATCACTTTTTGATTTTCTCTTTGTATTAATGTAATAGCTTTCCATAACTGAATGGTTGCTGCTTTCTAAGAGCTGAAGAGGCCTGGGTTCAGGTAAATGTTTCTATTTTTAAAGTAAAATAGAAACAAAAGCCTAAATCAGGTGTGTTTCATGTTCCTCTCTTCTGCTGATTTAAAGTGAAAGTTAAAGGGGATGTTATTGAAAGTTGCTGCCTGGTTGGTGCCATTACAAGGCAAAAAGCATTGGATTGAAAATAGAACAGCTGGCCTGACTGCTGTCTCAGTGGCACTACCGCATCCAAGTCACTTTAGTTTTATTTCTATTAATCTAAGCTCAAGGCCAGAGGCAATTCATCCTTTCCTATGTGTACTACTTAAACACTGAAAGTGTGACAAATATAAGGGATCCGGGAACTGATGGAAAATGCTGATGTTTGGTACCACACAAAAATCCAATGCTTATAACACACTTCTGTTTTGTAGAAGTGAAATAGGGCAGTTGTTCTCACATTATGTTCAAAATCCTGCTGGCTGGCGGTCCTCAGAACTCCTCCTATTGCATTAGGTCTGTCTTCAAGCAGTGGTTCTTCTATTGGCTGAGCTGAGTCCAGAATCTTTTTTTAAGAGTTTCTAATGAGGTTTTTTGTTTTTACTTAAAAAATTAAACTCAGAATGTGGAAGACAGAAATAGAGCACCTCTCTGCACTCTGATTGGCTCCTTAACAGCCAACAAAGAAAGATATTTCCTCCACTTAAATGTAACAGTCATGAAAAACTGTATGACACCAAAATTGGAGAGGTAGCAAAAAAATTCAGGCCAGAACAAAACTGGCATGAGACGTAGAGAGAAAGGAGCAGTGAGGACTATAGGCAGGCAAGGGAAATCTAGTGCTAAGAAACATAAAATCAGTACCATTAGGGTGGTGATATAAACAGAATGGATGTGAAATGGAGGCACAATCACGACCACATCAGTGGACGTTTATTTTCATTTTGTCTTATAGTCCTAATATTATTTGTCTGTATTAATGAAACACTGTCTTAGGGACAGGGAAAGATGTAGGAACAGTATTATGAGGATGGGTGGTCCACAAGAGAGTCTCTTAAGAAATGTCTCTCAATAAAAACACGTTTGAAAACAAATGAGAGAGAGAGAATGGTTTGCCTCTTTAATCCATGAAAAGGCAGATTGAAAGGTAATTTATGTAGATACTTCTAGCCAGTAATGCTGCACCCATTTCTTTTGCTCCCTCCAGTCAAGCTATCTTATGAAACTTGTTACTGAATTTTTTTCACTTTAATCGCTAGTCTTACTTGGTACTCTTAGGCCAGGCCAAACCACTCCCACAGAGACTGGGTAGGGTTTAAAAAAGATCAGGGTGCAGGAACTAAGTATGAGACTTTGTCTTCAAAGTGAAGCCTCAAATTGCCAATCACATGTTAGGCAAAAGCAAGATGACTAAATTGATATAGCATTACCACACTGCAGAACAGGAGTGAAGTCCACATTGGCACTGTGGTCAATTGTGAGAGCTGCAGACGCAGTAAGTTGTAGGTGCATGTCCTACAACTTACTGTCAGTCTGTTCTCGCTTTCACCGCGTATTGTGGAACACCTTCTCTCTCCTGTTTAGGAATTCTGAGTGGAAATGGTCTAGGTTCAAGAAATTGTTTTCTTGGTAGGACCCAAGCTGGTATGCTGTTATCTCCTACTCATCCTAATCAGGACTGATAGCTTCTGGTTTTTATGGATGCACGTTTCTATAGCATGCCTCTGGAGACACTTCTGTCAAGTGATAGTGGCAGGTGTTTTAAGAGGCAGCTTTTTGCCCGGAGAAGACAGCAGAGGGATTGCTGTTACAAGGAGGAGGAGAAAAGTTCGGCCCCATGGAGATAGGGAGGCATGGACTGAGGAGATGCTGTATTTTGTGGCAGACCTCCCACCCCTATACAGACCATTGCTTCTGGACTAGGATGACAAATGCAGAGTGGTAGGAGAACGTCCTGACACAAATGTGGGATGACAATTATTGGGCCCAGAACTTCCATGTGAGGGAAAACAACATTCCTAGAGCTCCTTGAGAAGCTCACCCTCGCCCTTCAGTGCCAGAACAAGCAGCTAAGAGGCAATAACCATCTAGAACCATTTTGCTATTGCCCTGTGGAACCTGGCAAGCCCAGATTGTTACAGATCTGTGGGTAAACAGCTTGTGGTTGGCAATTCCATGGTTGGCTCAGTCTGGAAGTTTTGCAGTGCACTTACTGCTGCAACTTCAACCCAGGATAGCTAGACTATGAACTATCCCCCAAATAATTGCAGGCTTTGAGTAGAAAGGGTTCCTGAGCTGTGCAGGTGCTATCGATGGCATCCATGTACCCAACCTACGTCCACTGTTTGCAGCGAGTACGTAAACAGGAAAGGATACTGCTGTCATTATGCTGGCCTTTGTGGATAACTGTGGCAAATTCGAGGGCACCTATGTAGGACAGTAGAGTGTACAATGCGTGAGTATTCTGGAGGTCCAATCAGTGTAGGCAAGCTAGGACTTTATGCTCTCTTAGTGGTAATCCTCACTTTGATTTCTGTGCCCATTTCAGTTGACCTGGCTTACCCTCTACAGCAGTGGATGATGAAAGATCATTCTGACTTCCACCAGCCTGACAGGAGACAGTTTTAGGCTACTCACTGCAGTGCAGGATGGTAGGAGAAGATGCCTAAGAGTGATTGAAGGCAAGATGGTGCTGTGTGATTGCTTTAATGGGAGAGACTTTTTAAGGTTGGGAAGCACCAGTTTTGTGATTATTTCAAACTTATTCCAGACTGCTGTGCCCTTAGACGAGGTGGTTCTGATGGAAATCCCAGCCTAGAAGAGAGAGCAGTTATTCTAGGCCTTAGTGTGGAGACCATCAGGTTGTTCAGGTGATAAATTACAGGAGTGGGTTTGTGAGTTCAGAAGAAGCTTGTCTTACCCAGAAATCTAACAGACCTCCTGAGTGAAAAAGTCAGGCTTCATAACTCCACAAGAATGTAGCAAAATAGGATCTGCAATCCATCATCCGATATACTACACTAGTGAAAAGGTTGTATCACATGTTGTCTTTATGTACTGTCCAGCGCTAGGGGGTTCTGGTAGTGCCTTTAAGCACTGTGTAACACAGGCTACATTTTGCCAGGGCTGTCACTGTGGCCGCAGATTTTTTTAATTTTTAAGTCCTTCCCACTCATAGTTTTGAGGATAGGGCTAAAATTCAGAGGGCTCTTGATAATTTGGAGAACTGGGCTATAGATACAAAATTAACTTCAACAAAGACAAATGTAAGGTGCTACACTTAAAAAAACAAATATAAAAATACAGAGTGGGAGAAAACTGGCTTGGCAGCAGCACTGCTGAGAAGGATCTGGGAGTTATAATGGATCACACCCTCAACATGCCATCAATGCGGTGCTGTTGCAAAAAAAGCAAAATGCAATTTTAAGTTGCATAGCATGCAAGTCATGGGAGGTGGTAGTACCACTCTACTCAGCTGCAGTACTATGTCCAGTTTTGGTCACCAATGTATAGAAAGGATACAGAGGGAAAAGACTAAGATGATCAAAGGGGTGGAATGCGAGCCATACAAGCAATGGCTGAAGGAACTGGTTAGTTTGGTAACGAGGAGATTGTGGTATATGATAGCGATCTTTGGATATTTGAAAGGCTGCCATAAAAAAGATGGAGAAAAGTTGTTCTTTTGCCATAGAGGGCAAGACAAGAGACAATGGGTTCAAACTGCAACATAGCAGATCTAGATTAAATCTCAGAAAAACTTGCTAACTCAGTGGTTCTCAAACTTCTATACTGGTGACCCCTTTCAAAAAGCAAGCCTCTCAGTGTGACCCCTTCTTATAAATTAAAAACACTTTTTTTGTATATTTAACACAATTATAAATGCTGGAGGCAATCCACAGTTTGGGGTAGAGGCTGACAGCTCGCGACCCCCCATGTAATAACCCTGTGATCCCTTGAGGGGTCCCAACCCCCAGTTTGAAAACCCCTGCGCTAACTGTAAGAACAGTAGGACAATGGAACAAACTACCTAGGAAGGTTGTGGAAGCTTCTTTATTGGAGGTTTACAAAAGTAGGCTGGATTGCTGTCTGTCCTGGATGGTTTAGACTGAACAAATCCTGCATCTTGTCAGGGGGTTAGACTAGCTGACCCTTGTGGTCCCTTCTAACCCTGTGATTCTATGCTGTGATTTTCTGTTAATAAATTACTGCTATCATCAGCCACTGTAAACTACTCCCTGCCTGTCTGCCCCATTAAACAGTGTGGTAGGGAGTGAGGAATGGAGGGATATGGGGAATGATGCTTCATCTGCCTGCAGCTGAAATGAGAGCTGGGATTAGAGGCCAACACCTGCTCACCTATAGCATAATATGCTTTATATTAATGACCCTAGCTGAGGTGCTATCTTCTGGTTCTTCCATGTGGAACTCCTCCACCCTGAATTGCTTGTTGCTCAAGAGACCACGCTGAGTATCCGGGCAGAGGTCCTCTCTGGCATGGATGTTCACAGTTGAGGGGATCTGTGCCTTTGCAGACAACCAGGTACTGAATTTGCACCTTTCCTGACTCCACAGATACAGACTGAAATGGCGATCCATGCTTATGGTGCCACTCAGCATGCTGTAAAGCTCCTCATAAAACTAGCACTTCCCTGGGACAGAATTGTTATTGTTAGCTTCTAGTAGCTCACCTTGAGCCCCTTTATCTTCTCCCTACGCATTTGTCTCGTCAAATTGGTCCCCAGCAGTTTGAGCTATGCCATTGTGCTGCTGGATGCAACTTTTCTGGACCCAGAGATTGGCGTTGATCAAGTCTTTGGTGTCATGCTCCTGCCCAGTGGCTGCACACTGATACATGGGCTTCTTATTGGGCATTCTTCTCTCTGCTATACTGGACACCAGAGATGACTGAAGCTGAGAGTACTTCAACCGATGTGGGACCAAGGACACTGAGTTGAACCAAATGAAGATAGGTGGTCAGGGAACAGATTCCAGGTAGACAGCAAGATAGAGAACATGAATTGGGTATCCTGGGAGCTTGTGGAAAGGGATTAGTGGACGCTTTGTCAATTGTTATGATTGGTTGATGCTCAACTTTCACTGCAGACACCATGAGTTAGCAAAAAGCAAAACTAACTCATGGTTTGCCCTATATCTCAGTGTGTGTGGCTGCCTCATGGACTGCCACAATTGATGTTGGTGTTTGAATGAGGAGCCTGTTCACTCCTTGTGAATTGTGAGTGTTTCTTGTTACTACTATTTTAGTATAGACAAAAATCTACGTGGAGTTTAGTGCAGAGTTCAGTCTTCAGGGCAAGAGGAAGGATGGGCTGGACACTCACCTGCGACGAGTAGACTGAAGAAGTAGAGGAGGAGAACAGAGACTGGGAAACACCATTTCTCAAAAAGTCAGGAGCAAGGTTATCCTATCATCTTCTGAAAATGCTGGACACCATCTAGTGGTAAAAATACCACAGAGTTTTTTAGATCAAACCTGATTTACTTGAAAACTCTTGGAAATTTACCTAGTTCTAATTTGGCCTTCAAAATCCTGACCTTTTCCCCAGTGATTTTGGTGCAGAGGTTTTTTGGGTTTTTTTTCTTTTTTCTGCCTGTTAATAGGAGATTGTAGCTTCTGAGTAAGCTTTACTCTACGTTTTTTAACCATTTTTACTGTTCTAAAGCTTTCTCTGTGCTCAAGTTTTGCTGCATATTCCAACTATCAGTGACCAGCCATTAGTGCACCAGAATAAACTCCTAGTGTAAACTTGCACCAATGCAAATTATCCCTGACTGAAACTGGGATAAATCATACCAGTGCAAATTGAGCTTATCTTGTCTATATGTAAGGGTTTAGCAGTATTGCAGCTACACCAGTATCCAGCCACAAATAGCTTGGATCTGGGCAAACCCGCAGTGTCTACAAGACCTTAGACAATCTCTTATGTTTGATACAAGTCTAGTTAAATCAGTTGTTTTCTTAATCTGAAAATTTGGAAGAACCTGGAATGCCCCTCTAACTCTTGTTTCCAAGGAACAGTATAGGTTCAAACAGCAATCTGATTGCTTCATGATCACTATTCTTCAGTCTGCTTAAAGCAGCTTTCAGCATAGCACTCGAGCATCTCTAGTAAATTAGAATCTAGAGGTGGTTGTGGTTGGTCATTCAGTCATGCCAGGTTTCCAGCCACTAAGAAAATAGAAGATATATAGGACAATACTCTTGGCTGGTGTAAATTCACATATTCCATAGGCTGTAATGGAGCTATCTGCTTAACTGAATACCTGGCCCATGTGCTCACATTTTAGAATTCATTAATCCTTTTTAGTTGCTAGATTACAATTGTCCTATAATGTTTATCCTGTATGATCATACTGATGCACTTTCATGTCCCCAGTTTAAGTGTGTATATGTCATACACAAAAATGAGTGCACACACTTACAAAATATGGGATTAATATAATGAGGTTGTCTCATATTACTTCATACTGGTAATCTTTTATATAATTGCCTCTGCTTAAAGCCAATTTACGAAAGAGCATAAAAAAATCAGTTCTTAGGCTTGAGGACAAGATCCGCAGGGCAAGAGGATGCATAGATTTAGGGATGTTACTGATTCTTAGCTAGTAATGCCACTAGCTTGTTTGTTTTGTATTTAAAATAACATTTTCTATCAGGTAAATCCATTCTCTTTTTTTCCAGATGCTGATGTCCATCAAAATACAATGTTGTATTGTAGTTAATATGCATACTTCACTACACTTATTTTCCAGCTACTGAAAGTCATGTGAGCCACCTAAATTTTAAACATATTTAAGGGTAATAATCAGTGACTTGATATGTGGCATTTTCTGGAAAGCTAGTGAGTGACCAGTAGATTTAGGGCTTGTCTGCACATTAACATTAATCTGGAATAAGGTAGAGAGTAAGTTTAAAATGGATTAACTATTCTGGATTAAGTGTGTGCAGGGCCGGCTTTAGGCCTATTCCACCTATTCCCTCGAATCAAGCCCCGCGCCTAAGAGGGCCCCACGCCCAGTGAGAATTCCTTCCCTGGCTAGAGGCGCCTTTTTAATTTTTACTCACCTGGTGGCGCTCTGGATCTCCAGCGGCAGTTCGGCGGTGGGTCCTTCGCTTGCTCTGGGTCTTTGACGGCACTTTGGTGGTGAGTCCTTCAGTGCTGCCGAAGACCTGGAGCAAGTGAAAGACCTGCCGCCAAAGTGCCGCCAAAGACTCGCAGCACCGCTCGGTGAGTACAAGCCCCATGTGTTTTTACATGTGGTGGTGTTTGTTTACTTTTGTTTTAGTCATCCCTGCCGGGGCCCCATCAAAACTGTTCGAATTGGGTCCCGCACTTCCTAAAGCCAGCCCTGACTGTGTGGATACCCTTATTCTGGAATCAGAGTGCCTGATTCTGAGTTAATCTGCTTCAAAATGGATAAAGTTGATTTGGAATAAGGTACTCTTAACGCCATCTGTGGATGCTCTTATTCTAGAGTAAATGTGGAACCGTTTTCCTGAATAAAACTCCCTGCATACAAGCCCTTAATGATATCAGCTCACCTGGCCACTCACTGTTGTCCAGTAACTTCTCTATGAATCGTGTTACTGCTTTCATAATTTATATCTTAATTTCTTTCCTATTTTAAATAACTTTCTTCTGTCTTCACCTTCCCCCACACAAATAACTTCTTAGTTCAATAGGGAACTCTACTGCTGTAGGGGTTATACACATGACAGCAACTAACCTAATCAACAATAAAACTATAGTTTTGTGTATGTTTGTAAACTGAAACACTTACCTATATGCTTTTTAGAAGTATATTTATCACTTCCCCTATAAGCAGGATGCAGGTGTGACTAACACTTCTACTGCATGCATTAGTTGTTACTTACTGCTTGTAATGCTCTATAACTTGTTCTCACATGGAACTTCCTGTGTCTGGAAACTTTTTGGCTTTGTCTACACAGGTTTTGTACTGACTTAAAAATTTTGGTTAGGAGGGTGACTTTTTCTTTTTTTTTTTTTTTTTAAACTGAAGTAGTTAAAGCAGTACAACCTCTAGTGTGAATGCAGTTGTCAGTATAGCATATTTCTGTAAATTTACAGGAATAAGTTAGATAAAGTGGCTGAGGTAATATCTTTTATTGGACCAACTTCTGGGGGTGAGAGAGAAGTTTTCAAGCCACACAAAGCTTGTACTCCCAGTCTTACAGCACCATAACTACTTGATGCTGGCAGTACCTTTCCCAGACCTGAGGAGGAGCTCTGTGTGGCTCAAAAAACTCTCTCTCTCAACCAGCAGTTGGTCCAGTAGAAGATATTGCTTCACCCACCTTCCTTCTCTAATATCCTAGGACCAACCCAGTCAGAAGTACCCTGCATACAGGCATAAGTTATTCAGATCTATGCAACTTCATGCCAACATAGCTGTGCCCTTGCTAGGGAGCATGTAAATTTCATTGTAATGGGTACAAACTAAGATAGTTAAAGCAGTACATATACAGTGTAGACAAACTCTTAAACTGCTATTGCTTACTTGTGTATAGGTAATATATCCCCCTTCCCTCTCCCTCCCCCCTTCTTAGATACTGTTACCTAGAAGTAATTCCTGCCCCCAAAAACTTTGCACTCTAGTAGAGTAAACTGCTGTACAGCATGAGTAGGGGTTGGTAGACTGTGGCCCTGAGAAGTTAAGCAACAGTATAATAGTGTGAGAAAGGGTGACAAATATACACTACATTACAGCTTCTGTTCAATAAAATTATACACACTAGTACATCAAAAATATCATTAAGGTTGCAAACTTAAGCACTGGAAAGCTGGAAATGCCAGTATTAAGGATGCCTTTACAACCTTAATTTGGTGCCCTGTGTATGTGCATTGTGATACAATCTTTAATTATTTGATCTCATACTATTTTTTTCAATATGACCTCTGCTTCATTTGGTGCATAGAATGGATGGTTATCAATTAATAAGCAGGTATTCAATATTTGTTTTTCTCTCTCATTCATTATGTGGCCCAAGGCCTTATTTACTGCACACTATTCAAACCCCAGTTCTGAAGACAGAATTATTAATTTCCTCATGTGCTCATCAGTAGAATAGCTAAGTGTTTTACTAACAATTCATTAATTTTATCTTCATGACACCTCTGTGAGATGAGAGTAAAACTTGGTTTTACAGAAGGGGAACTGAGATAGAGAGCAATTAAGGCCAAAACATGTCCATTAATTTTAGGTGCCCAATATGAGATAATGAGGATGTGATTGCTCAGTCTAAGTAATATTATATACCACTTTTAGATATTCAAAGCACTGCTCCTGCTAATGTCAGCTGAAGCTGTAAGTGCTCCGCATTTCTGTAAATCAGGCCCCTGGGTCTCAAGTTGGACACCCAAAAATGGAAAACATACAATCTCTGGCCATATGTGAAAAGTTTAGTTTAAGTGATATGCTCAGCATCATACACGAATGTTGCAGCACAGGCAGGGATAAAATCCAGTTCTCCAGTGCAGCATTCAACTGCCTTAACAAGGAGACCCTCCTTTTCTCTTCCTGAAGTTCCCTACCTCACTCCAACACACCTCTGCCGCTGCAGATGGCAAAGTCTCTTTAGTGCACCGCAAGGTGGTACTTGCTGGTGCCAGCAGAATCTGAGACCTCCCAGATTACAGTCAGAGGAACTGAGCCCACCTCTTCCTCCCTGCCCTGTGGGGGCTCAGCTGGGGCATGGGGCTGCCCACTCTGTGTCCCCCACTGTCCCCTGTCATGTGCTTGAGGAGGTGAGAGCAGCCTTGCCTCCCCCTACTCTTTTTTTCCTCTTCAAATGGGTCCTGTGGGAGGGTGCTCCCCATCTATCCTTCACCCCTGACCTTCCTGAAATCATCATTGGACCTCTGCCCCGTGAGCCTCCCTAGCCGCACTTTACACGCCCGCTAAGTTGGCTGAACAGTATCCAGCTGGTTTGCCTCAGAACTGCACCCAGAAAATATCTGTGCACACTTGTGCTTCACGCCACCTGCTTCCCTGGCCTCATGTCCAATCAAGTGGTGGGCCCTGCTGCCACCTAAGGAGGGACTCTGGTGGGCCAGTCTGTACTTTACTCCGGTTCAATGACCTGCCATGGATATTCGTTGATGGTTCCTCTATGGAGCCATAAGCACAGATGTGTACCTGGTGCAATTCATTAATTCAGCACCTGCCTTTTCTTCAGCAAGAGGGAGACCCTGGTGCACCTCTGTATAGGGTGCATCAGGTTACATCCTGTTTCAGGTTACTGAGGTTCTGGCTGCACTTCTCCCCACATCTCATTGATGAACACCCCACCCGTAGCTCCCCAAAGTTGTGAGACTCCTTGTCAGCCTCTTAGTGCAGGCCAAGATGACCGTCCATCACTCCAGGAAGAGGAAGCTGGACAGGGGCTAGGGGGCAGCGCTCTGCAATTGTGGAGCCTATTTCTGATCCTTTGTGAGGTCATTCATCTGTGCAGAGTTCTGGGCAGTATCCACAGACTCCTTTGAAGGCCAATGGGTTCTGTCAGGGTCCTACAGAAAACAGCTTTCTTCACTACACACCCCTGATTCATCCCCAGAATAGGTCTATGCTGTGCACTGAAGGAGGCCAGGATCCTGTGGAAAAAATAGTATGCAAAATAGGGTAAACACTCTGGAGGGCTGGGCTGGTTTGTTTACCTGCCATGTTCGCAGGTTCGGCCGAGGGCGGCTCCCACTGGCGGCCAGCACATCCCTCAGCTGGCGCTGCTTCTACTTCCATGTGCCAAAGGCTGCTGATCCCTGCTGTATCATAATGCAAGCACACGGGGGGGCCCAATTAGGGTTGCACAAACAATCCTTAATTCTGATATTTTCTAACTTCTGAGTGTTTGATTTTACAATCTTAATGTTCTAACTGGGGAGTGAGGGGTGATATAATTTTCCAAGCTTTTAAAAAAGCAAACTGGAAAAAACTAAATTGCATCCAGTGGTGGCATATTGGCATCCACATGGGGCATCAGCAAGGTTGGAACCTTTAGATCCACTGCCCAGACCTCTGCTACTTGAACTAACAGAGTAGCTGAGGTTGTCATCCTCTGTGTGGACCTGCAGTAGTGGGGGAGGCATGCTTTGCCAGTATGTTTCACAGATATTTGCTGACAGCGGAGGAATGGTGAAACTCAGGAATTTTGGGTTCGATTCCAGGCTCTGGAGGGGAGTGTATTCTATGGGACACAGACTCTTCTCCTTTCTGTCCAAGTCCCAGTCCTGTCACTTCCCCGCCAATGGCACTTATCCCAATCCCATTCTCCTCACCTAGTCAGTTGCAGTCTCCACTCATGAGGCGTCTCATCCCAGTGCCAGTCTCCTTGCCCAGTGTGTCCTCGTCTTCCCTGCCAGACTCTTAGTTTCTTCTGCCCCTCCTCACAGTCACACCTCCTTCCCCAGCCAGTCCTAGTTCCCCTTCTCATCTCAGTGTCTGACATGTCTCTCTCCTCTTCCACCAGTGGCTCCCAGTCTCAACCCCTCTTCCTGGGGACCTCATCCCATCTTGGGTCTCCCCCTCGCTGCCTCCTTGTCCCAATCTCTTTGCCCAGGCAGTCCAAGTTCTTCCCCTGCACTACAGTTCCTTGTCATATCTGCCTCTCACTCTTTGACCCCCATCCCTCCCACTGGTTCCTAGTCCCAGTCTCCTTCCTTCCCTCTCTTCCTTCCTCCCTCCCATTCCTTGTCCAATCTCACCACCAGCCAACTGGCTCCTCATCTCACCAGGCTTCTTGTCCCAGTCTACTCCTTTCTCTCTCCCCAGATCCAGCTTTCATCCCGTCTACATTCAACTCAGATGACTTCCTCCTCTGCGCTATGTGGCTGCTACTGGAGGAGGTGGGAAGTGGTTATTTTCAAGGAGGCCAGCACAGGAGGACAGTGCCTGGTCCTATCACAGCCTGGAGTAGCTGGGAGCAATTTTAGGAAAAGTCTGGCTTCACCCTTATAGGCCTGGGCTGGAGCTTGCTCAATTGCTCTGTGGGGATGTTGTATGTGCAGTCTGGTCAGCACTAGGAGTTGTAAGAGGACGGAACATCCTCAGTGAGTACAGAATCCAGAGATTTTAGCTGCTGAAAATCAGTTTCTACTAAGCTGGTGCAAACTATGATTCTCCCACCCAGGCTTATAACTTGGCCAGATTTGGGTGGATTTTCATAAGAATGGCAAAAGGCACATCCCTGACAGTAAGACCATACTCTTGCCAAATTTCAACTCCCTGCTTCAAAGCTCGCATGCACTAGAGCATTTCAAATAAAGCTTGCCAGAATCTTTAATATATTTTCCCTAGCCTCATTCTCAGAAATGGCTGAAGAAATGGATTAAATTTAAATAAATAAATAAATAAATCAGCTGGAGGCAGACACCCAGTGTGGAAAATTTTCAGCCTAAATGCTTAAAAGTGGCAACATTATGAGCAACTGAAAACGAGGTCTTATAATGGGAAGTATGGGACAACTTTAATAAGTTGCTGCCAGTGCTGCCAGATCTGCTTGTAATAAGAATTTGTGTAATGTGTGACCTTTAAACTGGTTGGCCATTTTTGTGCTGAAATATATAATTTTTGTTGTAATTTATTCTGTACAAGATACAATTCTTTGAGTAATAATATCACCTTCGCTTGCTTGCGAGCACTAGAGCAGAGGTCTAGTAATTAACCAGGGAAGGTTTTTAAAAGTTCCTTTCTTGTTGGTTTGATCTGCTAGGTAGTGAGAGGCTTTGCTGCAGCCTTAATTCAGCAGGTGCCTTTTTTTCCTCTCGTATGGGGTAATCCTATAGGATAAACTGCTAAATCAAGCTTGTGATCAATTGTACAGAGCTAAGGGGTTGCAAAATCTTACCCTCATGGGTTTAACTGTGGACACAGTTTGTGTAACTCTTACAACAGGAAAGGAATGTACATTCGTGGCATATCTGTAGAAGCTTCTCTTTAGAGAAGGAGAAAGGAGGAAGCAATGATTAGTGAGAGGAAACTGCTACTTAAATAGTAATAAGTGGAATTTCTAGCTGAGTGGCTAGGCAGCCCCAGTTAACAGAAGCATGGCACTAGGAACAAGGGAAGTCAAGTTCTTTAAGCCTCCCTTACCAACGTTGTCATTTTATGTGTCCAGCACAACTCCTGCCTAAGGCAATGTGACACCCAGTTCTTTAATATCTGCCTCGAAAGGGGCAGAAGTCAGGATTGTCTGTGTATGTTGTGTGAGAAGCATTATTTTAACTCTGCATTATCTACTGTTCTTGAATTTTAGACTTTTTTGTGGTTTTGCTGATTCAGAGATAACTGTTACTCTCTTTTAACTTTCATATTTAGTAACTTTAACTCCCCCGTGTCAATGTAGAAGTTAAGTGTGCAAGAATTGAAGCTAGTTAAAGATAGACATCAGTCATGTGTACATTTTTTAAAGGAAAGTCTTTTGTAAACTAAAATGAGAGAGGGACTGGACCAAGATATTTTTTTTATTATGATTTGTGAAACACAGTTCAGTGTTATAATATCAATGATTGCAAAAGCGGCACAATATCCTAAAATACACAGGCTGGAATAGTCTTAGCTAGCCAGAGCACAGGGATCCTATCTGTTAGTGACTCAATCGCTTGGTGATTTTCAGTAATTGTACATATACACTTGTATTTCCCTACCATCCTCTGTACTGTATACTCACAACAAATGTAACTATCTGAATTTCTGTTTCATAAACCTGATAAAAGAAACACTTCACAAATTTCAGAGTAGCAGCTTGTTAGTCTGTATCCGCAAAAAGAACAGGAGTACTTGTGGCACCTTAGAGACTAACAAATTTATTTCAGCATAAGCTTTTGTGGGCCTCAAAGTAGCTAATTTGCCATTCCACTTGAATAATTGGAGGGTACTTCCTGATAACTTGGTAATAACCTGGGCAAAAGGACATGGTGGTTGTTACTAAGTTATTAAGAAGCCTCCCTCAAGTTATATTCTAAATAACACACTTCAGTGGAATTGGATTTGAGTTTAGTAAAATTCTCTTGGCAAGCAGACTATATGTTAAAATTTCTGTGAAATGTTGTTGTAGCCAAGAGAACTTGATTATAAAAATGTGGCTGGAGAAAGTATTTGCATGATTGATCAATGTAAGCAATTTTATGAAAAAATGTTTTGATATATTTTAAAACCTGAGGAACTTATGAGGCATATTTGCAAGATAACAGATGTTATAGGAGATGTGGACCTTTTATGGTTTTGGTTCTGTTCTTCTCTTCTTTGGATCCAGTGTGCAGGAAACCTGAAAAATTAGTGGGGATGGGGACAGAGCATGAGAGCTGATCATAGATAGCAGAGTATATAGAACATGCCTCTAGATTACTTACTTGCCTGGTTTACAGAGTAATTGTATATGTTCAGGTAGCATCCTTTTGCTTTTGTTCCTATATTACATTTCTGTATCTCTACGGCACACATGGAAACTAGTGGAAATGTACAGAGACAAGAGAGGAAACTCAAATGGGAACCAAAAGAAACTCAGCAAAACTTTTTTCATCACCTAAAATTTTGGAATAGTGCTCTACAGCCTTACCCTGAATGTAATGGCTCGCTGGTGGGAGATGGCTTCCTTCTGCCCACATATGTAGTATTGCAGCCATGAGTCACTCGTTCTTAGCATCCCCTCCCAACTACTCATTTCACTTCTACAAATGGGCATCAGAGCTGGTAAATGATATTCCCTTACTTGGCCACAGGCATTTGAAATATCCCTGTAGCGATTGTACAGAGCCTACTTTTTGCAACGTACTTCTTCTAGAAATTCTTCCATCTTGGCTACTACACCCCCACCTGTGAGCTATGCACTAATATGTCACACACACCAAAGAGAATTGCTGTACTTGCTCTACTTCAGGCACCTAAAAGTAAGTAAATTCACCATCTGGAGTGAAACACCCTTTTAGTTTGGCCAGGATCTTAGCAGCTGTCAGCAAACTGGTGACTCTGACGTAGCAGGGCTTCCCTCCCATTCAGTCAACACTGATGCTTGGATCTACATTTCTGAATCAAGAACCTCAGCTCTTAATAAAGGCATAGCTAAGTGGTTATTGCCAGTGTGATGTAAGTGTCCTAGGTTGGTAGACAGGGGTGAAGGTAGAAATAGGGACTTATCAGTACAGGGCTGGGTTGGGGCTAGCTCTGGCCCATGGAAGGGGCGGGGTGGGTATGGGGGGGTCAGAGCCAGCCCCAGCCTGCCTTGTACTGGTAAGTGCCCGCCTCCTCCCCCGCCAGGTAGCAGCAGCAACCGGGGGCTCTGGCAGCAATGTAAAGGGCCCAGGGCCAGGGCTCAGCTGCCGCTACCACTCCGGGCCCTTTAAACCACTGCTGGAGCCCTCAGCTGCCACTGCTACCCCAGGGCTCCAGTGGCTATTTAAAGGGCCTTGGGCTCCCCTGCCTCTCCCGCCCCGGGCCCTTTAAACTGCTGCCAGAGCCCCCAGCTTCCGCTGCTACCAAGGGCTCCAGTGGCTATTTAAAGGGCTGGGGCCGTAGAGGCAGCAGGAATCCCAGGCCCTTTAAATAGCCCCCAGAGCCCTGGGGTAGCAGCAGCAGGGCTCCAGCGGCTATTTAAAGGGCCTGGGGCAGTAGAGGCAGCGGGAGCCCCAGCCCTTAAATAACCCCCAGAGCCCTGCTGCTGCTGCAGCAGGGCTCTGGCAGCAATTTAAAGGACCTGGGGCTCCAGATGCTGCTGGGAGCCCAAGACCCTTTAAATTGCCACCTGGAGAAGCTGGGCTACCCTGGTACGGCGCATCGGCTTTTGCCAGTGCTCCATACTGGGGCGTACCGGCTTACTTTCACCTCCGTTGGTAGATCACGTGTTAAACAGTGACACTAAGAATTTGACCTATCAAGGAAAACAAGCTATTTATCAAGCAACTAGAAACTAGAGTGCTTCAGTTTTCTTTTTGGGGGCCTCATCCCGTTATTGCTTTGTTCCACTTGAATTCTCCCCAACATTTGCTCCAGTCTTTTGTCCCAGCTTTCCTTCTCTATTTTGTATAACTTAGTTACTTGCTCACCTCTACATCTCCAGTCTTGTCTTTATTACCCACAACTAATGAAAAATTCCTTCTTTTCTGTTCTCTCTCTAGGATACAGAGCATTCTTCTGTTGTGATTACAAATGTGTTGCTCAATTTATTCTTTTTCCAATTAACGTGACAGTTTGTCCATGTGGGTTAGTTCTGCTAGTTCATTTTATAAAACTTTTTTGTTTGTGTTTGTCTCCTGTAGGTGCTGCTTGTGATAAGGCATCTTATAGCAAATGCCTTGTTTCATTTTATTGTCTCTAATGTGTCTCCTGATGATTCCACCTTGCTCATCATTTCAGATCTCCCAATCTGGTGCTTACAAACTATACTCGGTGTGTAAGACTACTTGCCCCTTTATCTATCTCAGTTTTTAATGAGAATTGTATAGCCCCCTGAGTTGACCTTTGATTTTCATACTACTTTTGCTTCCACATTTATATACCAATCCTAAAATGTTTGAAATGGCCTTTGTGTAAAGTATTCTATTCCCTTATATTCTTTAGCAAGATGTCTCTGTAGAGAATTCTTTAAAAACTCCCCCTGAGTTTTCCCTATAACATTTTCTTGTATATCTCAGCAGGGCTGCTAGAACAATTTGTATAATGGGGGTGCTGAGAGCCACTGAACCAAACTGTAAGCCCTGTATATAATGGAAACCACTTCAAGCCAGGGAGTGTGGCAGCACCTATGTATCTCATTGTTTAATACTCCTTTCCTATCCATAATTGACTTGCTGTACCTGATGCTTGCTTGCTCTCTGCGGGCTTCTTTATAAAAACTTCCTCCCTAGGATAGCTAGTTTAATGTACTGTTCCCTGACTGCTCTGTCTCTTTATACTCATTGCATTCATGCCTCTTCTAGTAAGATTTAGTCGATCTAATAATGTAAGACCTATCTATTCCAAGGAGATCTCCAGCACTCTCAAACTTAAAACTTTCAGTTATACACATAGAGGCAGAGATGATTAAAATAGAAAGGGTTAGCGTAGTATTCACAGTGAGGGTTACAACTGACTGTCTGGTTGGTTAAAGTTATGTTGTATATTTTGTCACTGAAAAATGCACATTTCTGTGATTGTATCATGTTTACATGGCAACTTTGTTGAGCAGATTGAAACAAATCTCCCTTTGCATTCAGTGATTCTGGAAATGTCTCACACAAGGTCTGTGAGATGAAAAGCAGATTGTTAATCTGAAAGCAGTCCACTGTAAAACAACTAAAAACTCAGGATCATATGGTTGTACCAAGCTTAAATAGTCTAGCTGTGTATTTCTCTCTCAGTCAGTGCCATCAGCATGCTGTGGTGTCATAAACACAAGACTATTACTTCATTGCTAGAGCAAGCAAAAGGAGAAAATAGGCTCTGAAGGGAAAACCTTTGGCAAAGGGACACAGTCAGCTTGAGATCTAGTCAGTTTGTAAAAGAGTTGCAAGTAGTTCATTGTACTCACCTGCCTGTGGATTCTGCCTGCCAGTTTTGTGGCTCAAACAGTCGCATTTATGACTTGCAGTTTTCCCTCTTCCCCATTCTCTGTGCAAGTTACAAAGGAAAGGGGAAACAGTGATGATGACTATATCAATTTTTTTTGTGAAATACACAAAGGAAATAATTTTTTTCCCTTATTGTTTTGTCATAATAATCTTCGCTGCTACCTATAAAATAGTACACACACAATTTTCAGTCAGATTGATTTATTTGTTTTTTAGTTAATAGTGTCAGTGGAAACAAAAATATATTCAGTAACAAACTTGCATGTCATACTTTCTTTTTGCTGTCCTTGTTTTGTTTTCATTCTACTTTAGAGCAAAAGTAACATAATGATCCAAATACTTGTAGACAATCAATGTTTGCTTCTATTTCAGCCTATGTTTCTATCTAGAATAGAGGAATTTTTGCCACCTGTAATCCAATGAAGTCTTTAATCATCAATCAGCAGGATTGTATTATGTTATCTATACATATTAGGAAATCTGTGGAATATTCTGTTTTTCATTCGCACTGGCCGTTTTTTCTTCTTCCTTGAATTCTCTACTGAGGCACAAGACACTAGCAGAAAATCAATTTTTTTATAATTTTTCTGCAGGCAGGGTATCAGCGAGGCTTTTGATTTGACAGCCAAACTGGGGGTTGTTTTTTGAAGAAGACAGGTGTTCCTTTTAGTAATGTCACCTTCCATTGCTCAAATGTCTGGATTTTCTTTCAAGAATCAAACTGAAAATTTCTGTTGTGTTCTTGTTTATTGGGGAAATGTCCTCTAAAGTACATACTAGAGTAAAAGATTGGTCTCTTCTGTGTCCCATCCTTCCTTTCCAAAAATAATAGTGCCTGTTTTAGGCTCCTAAAATAACATTCTCTGATTGAAGTTGAGTTTTAGAGTAGTTATTTTTTTCAGCCTTAGAAGCACTAGTTTGCTGACTGTGGAATTTGATACTTAAAGCCAGAGACATTAACTATTGCTCTTTGGAGGTCACCTTTTCAACCCATGGGACGTTAATTTTCCTTATATACAGAAAATTCCAGTCTAACTTTTAATTAAATATATTTTAAGCACATTTTCCTCTAAATGTACTACAGTGTTTTTACCCTTTATCCTTGTTATTTGGCTAAATCTGTATATTATTATCAACTTGCTTTGCAAGCTACCTTCAAACCACTTTCGTATTTTGAAATCCATTCATCTGTTATAAATTTGTCATCATATTTTTCTATCTTTGTTGGTCATCATCTGTGTGTTTTAAACCAAGGTTGTCAGGGAGCGTGGGGAGGAAAGCATATCTTCCAATCTTTCTTTGGAAGTGAAATTATAATAAACATGACTTCACAATCCTGTTTCATGCCAGCAGACTGATATCATTTAAGCATTATAATTTCAATGTCAGACCAAGCAGAAGGAGAAGCTGCATTATGGGTGAAGGAGAGTTAGTTTATTCAAACACTATTGCATTCAAAACCTTAGGTGCAAAATCTTCACAGCATTGTTAAAGGATGGCTCTTGGCTTACCTATACTTTTTCGTATTTAATGTTTAGGGGGTGTGTGTGTGTGTGTGTGTAATTTCATGAAAATAATTTAATTACTACTTTACAGTAAAATTTGCAATTTCTGTTATGGGACTTAAGGTGGCTGTGGGAGCGCCCCTCCCCGCCCCCCGACATGCTATAAAAACTCCACAGTTCATAACTACTGTTTTTCTGTTTATAAGAGCCAGAGGGGACCCTGTGAAGCTAAGTTCCCACACCACATGAGACCCTGCAAACCTAAGTTGCTCAGGCTTCGGGTGGTGGGCCTTGGGTCACCGGGCTTCAACCCCATGTGGGGAGGCTTTGGTTTTCGGGCTTTGGCCCCAACAAGTATAGTACCAACCCTGCTTGGTGGATCCCCTGAAACCTGTTCGCAGCCCCCCAGGGGACCCCGAACTCCTGTTTGTGAACCACTGGCCTAGACAACGGGTGTTTCATCCTGCTTTGGAGCCTAGATGCTACTGCATTACAAATAACTTTAGGCAGAAGTTGTCAGAGCAGCTCCCAAGGAGAATGCAGATAATTTCTAATATTTAAAGTGTTTGTAGGATGAAGAGCCATCATTACCATTCACTAACAGAGGAGGCCTGGCTGACAAGACTGTAAAATAAATGTTCCTTCTTTGTCCCCTTCCCTTGTAAGCCATCTTATTAGAAGGGGCTCTCTAAGCCAGTGGTTCTCAAAGCCGGTCCACCGCTTGTTCAGGAAAAGCCCCTGGTGGGCTGGGCCAGTTTGTTTTACCTGCCGTGTCCACAGGTTCGGCCGATCGCGGCTCCTGTTGGCCACGGTTCACCGCTCCAGGCCAATGGGGGCCGCAGGAAGCGGCGCGAGCCAAGGGATGTGCTGGCCGTCCTTCCCGCAGCTCTCATTGGCCTGGAGCGGTGAACCGCGGCCAGTGGGAGCCGCGAAAGGCCGAACGTGAGGACGTGGCAGGTAAACAAACCGGCCCGGCCTGCCAGGGGCTTTCCCTGAACAAGCGGCGGACCGGCTTTGAGAACCACTGCTCTAAGCCCTGTGACAGGTTGGGGAGAGCAGGCATTGCTTGAATCTACTAGGTATCTGGGAGGTGGCAGTGTCTGCAAAGCAAGACACAGCAAAGATTTTTACTGCTCAGCTTCCAAGGAAGCTGGAATGCAGAGGGAGGAGGAAGGGGACAGTGAGTTTTCCGTGATCTCAAGTACAGCGCATTACTCCTAGTCACAACTGATGCAGTTGCTGTTTAGGGGCATTGCGTTCGTGGCTCCTGTTCCACATGTTATCAGATCAATGCTCGCAAGCCCCTCCCTTGATTTGATTTTTCAGGGAGAGGAGTTGAAAAATTGCAAATTTTATCTAAAAATGAAGTAGCTGTTAATGCTTACAGAAATATATCTGACTGGAGTTTGCAGTCCTACGCTATTAATCTTAAAGTCTGGTTTTGTTCTGGAAAGTGATTATAAAAATGGCACTTTGTGGTTCCATGTTTACTGTTTCTAAGAGACTTGTAGATCAAACGTGCTAACTAAATAATATAGCCTTTCTAACCCGTCAGACTGAACCTAGGAACTGAAAATCAAGCCAGGTTCTCTGTTTCTAATCCTTGGTCGTCATTGTCAGTATTTAACATTTTTGCAGGCCAGATTCTGTCCTCTGCTACCAGGTGTAATTTCCTAACCAATTAATAATGAAATAAAACCAGACAGTTTAAAATATTTAATTAAAATAATTCTTCAAAAAGCTGTTTCTATCAGTTTGATTGACTGATAAAAACAAGTTATATTTAGCCATGTTTAAACACACTGTGCATTCCAGTGTGAATACTAAGATCATGGGCTCAAAATGCTGATGAAACTGAGTTGTAAAGGCATATTTTCACCAACATACTTCCATGCCAAGAGTCACAAACCTGGTTGTAAATTATGCTCATCAAATCAGTGAATGGAATCTACATTGTGTGACCAATTGCAACTTGAACTTTTGAATAGTGAGCCATTTAGTATATAAAATGCATGAAAAAGTTTGTTGAATAATTGTGACTAGAAAATTGCTGTGTGCAGCCCAGGGTGGATTGATTTAAATCAAATCTTGCTTTACATTTGTACTTTGTAGCTATTTTCAGAAACAAAAGTTGATTCTCATTTGGTTTATAATTATTCAAACATATTGATTTGCAACTAAATATAGATCTTACACTAAATTGGTGGTACTTTTTGCTAACCAGGACGATGCATGCTATATCAAGCAATTATATTCCTCAATATTTTATTCAGATTCTTAACTTTCACAATTTTATTATGTTAAAAGATGGTAAATGACACATTTCTTATTTACTAGATAATGACTAAATGTTTTACTCATGATTTATGCTAAGCTGTATTTGGTAGAAACTGAAATTGAATCAAAATTCAGAACAGTTCTTTATTTTTTTTTATTAAGTAAAACTTTCTTAAATCTGCTGGCTACAGAAGGGGGGAAATGTTTTATCAAAACATATTTTGTGTTTAAAACTGATGTATTAAATAAAGGAAGTATTTGTTAGTAAACTGAACTGATTTGTTTCTGGTCGCCATGTACTTCAAGATGTTAGAACTAGTAGATCTCACCCTCTCATGTCTAGTTTTTATTCGTAGATTAGAAAAGGAAAGCACACTTTTTCCTGTTTTCTCAGCTCCAAATTGCTTTCTCAGCTTTAAATGAATTAATTATTAAACTGAAATAGTTGAATAAACTGAAATGAAGAAAATATTCTCTGTATGCCTGCAGAAGAGCTACTGCTACCACAAGCTTGTTGAGCATTTTGGTAAATTCTGGTTTCTGGTGCTTAGCTTCTAGTAGTTCAGTGGTTTGACTTTCTTTAAAATTTTGCCAGCAAATGTGTTGTGTTGAATATTTATTTAATTTGGGATTTTAATAGATTATAATAAGGTTAGGCATTAATATAGATTTCCGTAATTTCAAATGTAATTTTAATTAATTTAAAAAAGAAAAATTTATTTTATTTAAATTAAAAAATCCAATTTAAATTAGAAAACTGATTCTAAATTAAAATATATATTTTTAAAAAAAAATTAATTTTTTTGCCATCGTGCAATCTTTCGTCAAAGAGAGAGAAGCAAAATGCATTCAGTACGTTCTCTGTTACAAATTATTCACCCAACTGTAATAACAATGATTACCTCAGCCTCGGGTATTTCCTGCAGAATTTTATACGACCATCTGAGGTTAATGGTCCTCTGTTTTGTTTTGTTCAAGTTGTCATCTCCCAAGCTGATCAGAAAGAGTAGGTTAAGTTTGAATCCTAACCTGAGTATAGTGTATGTTACTGAGATATTTGCTACTTATTCTATACTGGTATGTGATTCATTTTAAAGTCAGTTTATTGCTCTTTGCATAATTTTGAAATGGAATAGATACAGATTTTAAATGTGAGTTATGATCATGAAATGCTTCTGTTTCTGTCTTATTTATTATCTAGAGCAGAGGCAGGCAAACGATGGCCCGTGGGACCATCCTGCCCAGCCCCCGAGCTCCTGGCCCGGGAGGCTAGCCACCAGCCCCTCCCTCGCTGTCCTCCCTCCCCAACAGCCTCAGCTCACTCGCTCCAGTGCAATGCTCTAGGTGCTGGAGCTGTGAGCTTCTGGGGCAGCGCAGCTACAGAACCCAGCCTGACCCAGTGCTCTGTGCTGCACAGTGGTGGCATGGCCCGGCTCTAGTCAGGTGGCACGGCTGTAGCACTGCCAGCCACCAGTGCTCCAGACAGCCCAGTAAGGGGGCAGGGAGCATGGGAGGTTGGGCAGAGGGCAGGGAAGTTTGGGGTGGTGCTCAGGGTGGGGGTGTGGATAAGGGTTGAGGCAGTCAGGGAACAGATAGGGGGTAGGGTCCTAGGGAGGCAGTCAGGGGACAAGGGGCAGGGAGACTTAGATAGGCAGTGGGGAGAGGGGGTTGGATTTGGTGGTGGGGGTAGTCAGGGACAACGGTTCCAGGGGCAGTCAGGGAACAGAGAGAAGGGGTATGTGGATGAGGCAGGGGTCCATGGATGGGGCGTTTCAGGGAACGGGAGGGTTGGATGGGGAAGGAGTCCCAGGGTGTGGAGGGGCAGATAGGAAGTGGGGGCCGACCCACAACCCCCTCCCCTAACCAGCCCTCCGTATAATTTACAAAACCTGGTGCGGCCCTCAGGCCAAAAAGCTTGCCCGCCCGTGATCTAGAGAAACACAGTGAATGAGGAAATATCTTTTATTGGACCAACTTCTGTTGGGGAAGACATGCACTTTTGAGCTGATGCAGACCTTTTCTTTATTGGACCAACAGGCGTTAGTCCAGTTAAAGATACTGCCTCACCCACCTTGTCTCTCTAATATCCAGGATCGAACACATCTAAAACAACACTGCATGCAACAATGGAAGTTATTTGAGTTCTAATAGTTTGAGGAGGGAGGTTGTTCCCTCTATTACTATTTTAGTATGAAAATAGTCTCTGTAGTTTACATTGTGGTATGTTCCAACTGGAAGAAGAGACTTTGGCCAGATTTACAGAGTTTTTGTTCCAATTTAACTATAGTGATTAGAAACTAATATTGTTTCAATTGGTGTCATCCCCTGGTATGACCGTTAAGAAAATGAAAAGGTAGAATTTGCATAATACAGTATAGCAAATTGCAACAAGGCTCTAAAATTGTGGGATCCCAAATCAAGCAAAGCTCCGACCTCCTCCTTGAAAACTGTCCATGTGATATTTCAGACTTATGCAATATTTGATACAGCCCTGTTCACAAAAGTGCCCTTAGGTGAGTTTTAATTATTAAATGTATGGACATGTGCACTCACTCTCTTTCTCTTTGAAAAAAAATCAAAAACAGCATGAGAGATTTAGCTCAAACTTTACACTTCCCCCACCCCACCCCCCAAAAATCTTAAGACACCAAACCTAGATAGGATGGCCAGATGTCTCAATTTTATAGGGACAGTCCTGATTTTTGGGTCTTTTTTTTTTTTTTAATTAGGTTCCTATTACCTCCCACCCTCATCCCAATTTTTCACATTTGCTGTCTGGTCACGCTAGAAAATTTCAGACCTAAAGGTTAATGTTGCAGAAGGATTATAACACCCTCTCTCTCCCAGATCTCATGTGCTTAAAGGTGGACAAAAGTGCCCATAACTTTAGAAAAAGCTAATGGACACCTGCTACAATCACATTAAATTTCTACTATGAAATCTCCTCACCTACTATTTTTATACTGTATTTAATTGTATATGGTTTAACAGAAGTGTCTTGAAGTTTCCATTTCTGTTATATAGTTCTCCCTGATAATCAGTGGCACTTCTTAAAGGCCAGAATCTGCAGCCTTTACATTGAGTAGTAGTTACATGCAAAAATAATCCTCCTGAGGTGAAAGAGCTACTTACACTGAAGCCATTGAACTGTTCATGTGAATGAGTTGTCTGCAGTGTGAAGGGGTGTAAAATCAGGCTGTTGGGTGCCCTTCTCTTCTGGAGCAGGGCTACTTATTTGGTAAACAAGGTGAGTAGCTGTTGGTGGTTAATGGCTAAAATGTGGTTTGTAATTTGACCTTGGTGTCCACCTCTTTTCCTTTCCAGAATTGGAAGGCTTTTTGATGGCACGGAGCCCATTGTTTTGGACAGTCTCAAGCAGCACTATTTCATTGACAGAGATGGGCAAATGTTCAGATATATCTTGAATTTTCTACGAACATCAAAACTCCTAATTCCTGATGATTTCAAGGTGAGATTTTAAGTGACTTAGTGTGTTTGAAATTATTCTGCCAATGTCTCGCCTCCTTAGAGGAGATAATTTGGGAGTATAATTTAAATAGTCTATGAGGCAGGAGTGGGTTTTGGAGCATTTGACGATGCTTTTAGTCACTTGGCAGAAGTAAGCTTTGTCTCACTAAAGTGACATCTGTTGGCCTTTTCTTGAATTGTATTAATGCTAAACTTTGCCTTCCTGACCATAGCATAGTATGCATGCTTATGCATTAAACTATATGACCTCTACAGAGAGGGTTCCCTATCAATTCTCCTTCTTCTCCTTCAATTAAAAGGACTCCATCCTGTGATCACAGGCTGACACTGGAAGAGTGGTGTGTCAGTCCTGACAGCCAAAAGTAAATAATGTTAAAATGTGTATAATGGGTGAACTTCAGAGTTTCATTTTCCCTTAACACCTGACAGACACACATGTGACTCGTTCTTAGTGTGTTAGCTGAGAAATCAAGGGTGAGTTCTTGCAACCTCATTATCTAAACCAGATATTTATCAGTCTGGACTAAGCTTTTTGAGAGAGAGAGAGAGAGAGCGCTTTTAATGAAAATTTTGAAAATCTTAGAACTTCCTGTGTGGGAGGAGGGTTGTCAGTGAAATGCAAGCTGGAGGCCATAGATCGGCTCAGAAGGGATCTTTATCATCCTTTCTCCCTGTGAATGTACATCTGAGTATTCAGTGTGTCTCGCCATTAGCTTACATAAGGAGACATGACATTGGGATGGGATAGGAAAGGTGACATGGAAAGCAGTTTAGAATGTTCTGTAACCTTTTGTTCATCTTTAAAGCATGTAATATATTGAGCTCTTTTGAAAATCTGGCCCTAATTGTCTATGTAGCAGGAAAATTAATTTGCCTGACTGGTGAAATGAACATTAGTTTCAGTTTAAGAGCTATATTGCAGCAACCTTTTGAATAATCTCTGGTATCAACACACTTATCCATTTTTATTCATGACTAGTATAGACCCACCTAAGTAACATAGATGTCTAAAGGCTGCCTTCTTCATAACATTAATAGTTCACTCTTGCAGAGTAGTTTAATACATAATTATATTATAACTCTGCTGAAAATTAAAAAAAAAAAAAAAAGCAAGCTCTTGATAGCACATTCACTGTGGTGTTCAGAAGGTCCCTTCCAGTCACATTTTGAGTCTTCTACAAAGACGCATATTTAAAATGAATACCTCTCCCTCTTCAGGACAGATGCTTGGGTTAGTTGATGACTCTCATTTAATTATAAACGCAGCTGGACAATTATCCATTTATCACGTGCCTATTAAGCAGTAAGTCTATTGCTCAATTTCAGTGCAATATGGACCTTGTTACTATTGCTCCTTTGTTGTCATTACAGTCCTCTGTCTTCCCTGATTCTCACATTGGTTTTCTTCATACAGACATTTTTTTCCCCCAAATACAAGAGCAACAATAAAATAGAAATATAAAATTTGGAAGCAAGTAAACTTAAGAGCATCAGTTCTAAATAATTTCTGTACTTGATATTGTTCAGAATGCATTTTCTATTGTGTTTGAGGCAACATAACAGAAACAATACTGTAGACAAAAAGGGATATATTCAAAATACTTAATTTTTAAAATGCAGTAATATATGCAAATCATTATGTAAATATCAGAATCATTTTACTTTTAAAAACATTGCTGTCATCCTCATTTACATGCTTATACCTGTTACTGTCCCTGCTAGTATTGCTGTAAGACATGATGGATCCTAATGATGGATTTGCTGAATCCTGATTTAGTTCTGTTCCATCTGTTCAATGAGGTCGTCATTTTATGACATCACTATGGAGATAAAAATTTAGAGAAAGGTGGACTGTGACAATCTGATGTGGTCCATAATACACACTTCAGAAAAAAAATGAAGGTAAAAAGCTTTTTTCTAGGTATTATTTCAGTCAGTAGATTTTAAGAGACCGTTTTTGCTTGTTCCTTAACTGTGTATGTAGTAATTATGAAACGTGCAGAAGGGGTTTCAACTCTCGACCTATCCTAGCCTCTTTGCCAGAATAGCCGTACACATAAGCAGCTACTGTATATTCACAATGCATCTTATTTATCTTTCAGGACTACAGTTTGCTATATGAAGAGGCAAAGTATTTTCAGCTCCAGCCCATGCTAGGTGAAATGGAAAGGTGGAAACAGGATCGGGAGACTAGCCGTTTTTCAAGGTCCTGTGAGTGCTTGGTGGTGCGTGTTGCCCCAGATCTTGGAGAGAGGATTACACTGAGTGGCGATAAATCTTTGATAGAAGAAGTTTTTCCAGAAATTGGTGACGTGATGTGTAATTC
This sequence comes from Chelonoidis abingdonii, assembly GCF_003597395.2. NCBI lineage: Eukaryota > Metazoa > Chordata > Testudines > Testudinidae > Chelonoidis > Chelonoidis abingdonii. The sequence goes on along the minus strand of NC_133770.1, from coordinate 219,441,110 downwards.
CGTCAATGCTGGCTGGAATCACGACTCGACCCATGTCATCAGGTTTCCATTGAATGGATACTGTCACCTCAACTCAGTTCAGGTACGAAGTCGTGAGTGCATCATTTTAAAAGTAGACCAATGATTGATTTTGTGCCAATGGACTGACTCTCTTTACCTTAACTCTAGAAGGTTTCAGTGGGCAAAAGCAATTGGAGACTTTGACTAGAGGCTAGTAAGATTAAGTTTAGTTCCACAGGTTAGGGCTGACTTCCTCTAATTATTTCACATGTATCTTTTCCAAACATCCTTGCAAAAGAACAAACATTGCTGAAACAAATTACTTTGAAAACTATGCAACTTCTCCAGTGTTAGTCAAGTCTTTTGTGTTTGATCAGGAACACCCTAGTGCATGTGTTGTGTTGCCATATATGCTTTGTGTTGGATGTGAGATCTATTCTTTGTTCTTGCTCTGTGAAGAAACATCAATGAGGACATGTCTGCTTCTGAGAAAATGGGCATATTTCTTTCAGGGTCCATGGAAACATGCTGATTTCTTCCTGTTCTTCTTTCCATATTTCTTCCATTTTATTAGGAAATAATGAGAAGCAATAGTACATAAAGTGAATAGCCTTGGTGTAAAATATATCTGTCATGAAATGGCTGAGGAACCCTGGGAGATGAATTTTAGCAGATCTAGAGGAAGTTTGTAATAAACCAGTTAGTTACAGTGTTATCTTCCTCATCCCCTGGGTTGGTGACAGTAAGGAATTTTCTTCTTTTAACAACTGCACCATATTCAACAAGTGTTTGGAGGTAAAGTACCTTTCAGTTCTGGAATTTTCATCAATACCTTTGTTGTTATTTTATTTAGATGCACCCATGCAATGCTTTAGGCACAGATACTTTGTATCTGCAAAAAAATTCTAAATTAGGCCTACAAATTTTCCTCTCTCATTCACCCATCACTATGCTACCTATGTAACACTCAGTGACCATGTCAGATGAGGTCAGTCCAGCTAAAGACAGATTAGGAATAATTTTTCTGAAGTAATTCTTCTTCTTCGTCAAGTATATGTTCCTATAGATGCTCCGATGTAAGATGTGCGCACACACCTGCACTCTCAACCAGAGATTTGAATCAGCAGTGTTCTATGTGTCCACGCCTGCACACTACACAATCTTGTGCTTCAGAACAATGGTATGTAGGGAGGAGCAGAACCACCACCATTCCACTTCCTTCCCAAATGCTAACCTCTTGAGACGGAACAACTGAAGTGTCCACTGCTTCCTGGAAACTATTTCTGTTTTATTTATTCAGTATTTGTTTTGGTTTTGCTTCAATATTTGCTTTCCTTTTTAAATTTTGCACAAATTTGTGTGTGTTTGTGACCGCCTCCACCCTGGGTTCCTTGGCATTGTTTCCTTGGCCTTTCTCATTGGCTTTACTTCTGGGGCATGCCAGTGGCTCTGGGATTCAAATCCTGCCAGACCTGTAATAGAATTTTCATCAGACTGACAAGCATTCTAGGAGTCTTTGGTGTGTCAAAGACTCTCCCATCCCATCCAAGTGCAAAGATACACAGGGATTAAAAGCATGTTTCACAAAGAAAGGGAGGCAACATTGAAGCTTCTCCTCATGGCAGACTCCTTAAGGTCTGTGAGGTCCGAGTCCTTCCGCCCTTCCCCCCAGTACTTCAGAAGTGACTGAGGTTGTTTCAGAAATGAAGTATTCTAAGAAAAGAGAGCCTTCCTTGTGAGAGAACCTCCAGAAAAAAGGATAGTTCACCTCCTTAGAATGGATCCCAGGGAGACCTCATGTCCCATAATGAGTACCTCCAAGGCTCGAACAGACATTGGCACAGAGGCCTTGGTACCACCTAAGCAGAGATCCTGTTCAGATTAGCTTGCCAGCAGACAGTTCTGATAAGCACCTTCCCCAGCACCATCTTTACATAGGCTGCTGCCTCAGACTCTGAAAGGTCTGGGCAGGGCTCTTCCTTAACTTACCATCCTACGCTGCTTGAAGTGTACCCTAGCAAGAAATCACTAGAGCCCAGAAGGCACTCTGGGCTTTTTGAACACAAATATCCCTGGGGACTCTCCCCTTACCCACCTTATTGGAATCCCTGGACCTTTTAAGGGCACCAATTCTATAGGGTTCTTGCCCAGAAAAAGCCATGTTTGGGCTTCCCACAGGTGCTGCAACAACCATTGGCATGGCAGCTACAGTCCCTGGTACCACATTTCTCCTCAATATTGGAGGACATTCAGGAGCTACCTGCAGAAGAGGAGACACTTCCTCACACAAATCCTCATCCCCGATGGTGTGGTGATGCTGCCACCACCAACACCTTCCTATGCAGACAATTTTACGGTATTCCGGGACCTAATGAAGCCACCTGCAGAATCTCTTCAAATCTCCTCAGAGGAGGTACAATATCTCAGCCCTCTCTGGACATTCCATGCGTCCCCCTCCCCGACCCCCAAGTAAGAGAGTTCTGCCTGTTAATAAGGCGCTCTTGTTTCTAGCCTGTAAATTATGGCAGATCCCTGCCACTCTTGCACATACCTTCAAATGGACAGACAAAAATATTTATGTATGAGTAAAAGGGCTGGAGTATTTCTTCCCTCACCCCACCCCCTCAGGTCCCTTGTGGTGGACAAGAAAAACCGCCAAAGTCACTCAAGATTAACACTCTTTGACAAAGAGGCTCAATGCCTAGACCTCCTCAGCAGGAAGAGTCACTTGTCCGCTGCTCTTCAGTTTTGAGTAACAAATTGTCGCACCCTGATGCCAAAATATGACTTCAACAACTATTCAAAATTTTCTCATTTTATTGATCACTTGCCACAAGACAAGAGGGAGCAGTAACAAGCCCTCATTTCCAAAGCCCACTAATCACCTACATTCTTTTGCAGCACTTGAGAATGGTGACTCTGGCTATTATAATCCCATCCTTGAATCTAGGGGGATGGTTTACTTCCCTTGACATTCAAGACTTGTATTTTCACATTGCTATGCACCCTTCCCTAAAACATTTTCTACATTACATCGTCAGCTTAGAACACTATCAATACTATGTCCTTCCCTTCTAATTCTCCATGGCCCCACGGGTCTTCATGAAGGTTCTCTCAGTACTATTGGCTTCCCAAGGGGTGTTTAGCTCCGGAGGTCATGCTTCACCTCCTGCCCTCCTTCCCTTCAGCTGCAGAGTCTCTGACTCTGTAGTTGAAAAGGAACTGTAGCAGCAGTGGGTTCACTCCTCCCTATATATCTTCACTCTGAAGCACAAGGACACATAGGTGCTCAGATGCAGACCCGCGGACACTGTCGATTCAAATCTCTGTTTGATTGTGCATGGTGGAGCACATATAGGGAAAAAACAAATTGAAGAGCTCGAGTTACTGGAAGGTAAGTAGCCTCTCTTTTTTTAAAAATGTATTAGAAAGTTGAGGGGGGATGCAATGGTATTTAAAGGAAATCTAATTAAGACATTCTAGCAAAGTCTGTTAGCAGCACTGTGCATTATTTGTTCTTCACCTGGATCACAGTTTACAAGAGGTCACAGTTTGGCTACTGCAAGTTGATCATCCTTCACCAGTAGTAGCAGTCTTGGTTTTTTTGTTGTTTATTTTTACCTTTATTTACTCTCTTTGCAGGTACTTGAGAGGTTGCAGCAAAGAGGATTTGAGATTGTTGGCTCGTGTGGAGGAGGGGTGGACTCTTCCCAATTCAGTGAATACATACTGAGGCGAGAACTCAGAAGGACGTCTCGTGCACCCTCCGTCATTCGAATAAAGCAAGAGCCTCTGGACTAAATGGACATGTTTCTTTATGCAAAAAAAGGACGTTACATGTGCAGTTTGGACACCTAACAAGTCCTGGAACTAAAATTGAATAAAGACGCCTTTGTATGAAATATAGAGACCACACCTGAATTCATATGGGAGCATTTGGAATAGTAATAATAACAACCTCAAGGTGTAATTATATGTCAAAAGATAGGACATGCAAACAAAGGAAGGGGGAAAAATGGGTAGGTAAGGCTGGTGCTGTGATAGCCATTAAGTGTCCTAGGCCTTCTTTAGGCCCACTTAACGGTAAACAAGCCATTACCATCGGGGGGAGACAAAGTACTCGTATACATTTTCCGTTACCAGAGATCCATCCACTTTCCCATGTGTACGTCTTGATTCAAGTTCCTTTGCGTTTGGGGGTTTATGTCGGTGTCTTTTTAGAGGTAACCAGGCAGGAGGACTTCAGGAAACATCCATCCATTGCAGTGAAAGCTAGTTGACTAAGATTATAAACATAGTCTGTACAGATGTCACACACTTTTATCTGCTCTCGCAGATGTGAAAAGTTATTTTTTTTTTTGGTTTTAAATGAGTTGAGTTTTTTGTTTTTTTGCAATGGGACCAGGATTAACACTTTACAGTAGAGTTGTTCTAGTTTGAATCTGCTGCTTTCCTACAATTTTTTAAATTTTATAATATATTGGATACAATAAACACTGTTTAAAATAATGAAGGTGTGGATTAAACCAACAAAAGCAAAAGAAGGTGAACTAAAATAATCAGTCAGTAGCTCACTCTGTTACGCTTCCCCTGGTCCTATTAGGTTGCAGAATAGTAAGTTATCTTGCATACAGTAAGCAAGCTGCAATCTCCAGGCATGGTAGAGTGAGTTACAGGAAATAGATGCTCTCATTGGCCTATATTGGAAAACCTGTCTGGTGCACCCTACATTGCTGGTTTACATTCAACACTAGTTTTTTAAGCTTTGAGTTTGAAAAGAGGCTCTTGTGACGGGACCATTTTCAGTAGTGGTCAAACTTAATAATAATAATCATAAAAGTTTGGCCCAGAGAACTCAGTCATGAAAATAATGCCAGGTAAATGTTTTGAAACCTATAACTAATAATAGTCACATCATTCCTTTTTAAACATGGAGTTGGGAGCTGTAACTCTGAATTACCTTGATGACTGTAAGTCAGAATGTTTGTTTTTAATGTTAATTTCCCTTGTTTAGGTCAAATAAGCTTCTGCCTAGAAGTGAGACCCTTTGGCTACACCATCAACCTTATTATTCTTATTACTAGGCAGTAACTTTGTACACAGTTATCTTGCAAGTTATTTTTATTGTGCAACATTTCATTGAAATCAATTGTGCACGTGCCCAGTTGATGTCAATTAGACTTTGCAAAGTAAACATAACGCGTAAATGACACTACTGCAGAAACTGTTCATGGGTTGATGATTTTATCACATAAGATGCACCAGCAACCACATTATCTTTCATCCAAAGTATGTCTTTATGCAATATTACACTATATGACTGTATATTACTATGGAAAATCCTATTGAATCAATGGTGCAGGCATTCCATTCATTTCAGTAAGATCTTGCTATTTATTTAAAAAACATTGTGAAAAGTAAATACTCCCATGTAACAAGATTTTTAATATAGTTCTGATAACTGAAAAAAGTAAACCATTTTTTCTGTTTTTTATTAACGTTTAGGAGAAGGAGGGATATTTAATATCTTCTTGGCAGTGCATCCCATTGTGATTTGAAATGAGCAGGTCATGGAACTGGAGGGGTGGAGCAGTGGGGGAGAGGAACTCCAGAAATCTAAGTTGGGTAGACAGTTATAAGGTTTTAGTTTCCTGCTGATCTGTAGGTATACACTTATGAAAAGCTTGAAGTAGCTGTATCATTTTTAAATGCTTGTTTTCGATTAATAATAAGTACTCCTCTTACAAAATAAATAAATTGCTTGTACTTCTCCTTCCTGCCCCCCCAAAAAATTAGTTGTTAGTTTGCACAGAGGTGGGAAAGGGAACATCCCAGGGCTTGATATTTGTATTTGTGCAAAGTAGTCCGAAATGGTTGAGAGTGAATCTGAAAAACTTGAATATACGTTATGGAAACTCTGCCAGGCTGTCTGAGTGTAGTGTTGCTACTGGGGCCTCTGCCTTATTACAATGCCTATCCTCTGGTCTGTGTAAGCACAGAGATCATTGGGGTGGATGGGAAACAGGCATCAAAAGAATTCACTTTATCTTTCCTCTTAAATTCTACTACAAAACATTTTTGTTACTGTGTTTTCAAGTTTCTAGGTTTTGTTCAGATGGAAGTTTTGTGGCTCTTTGTACAACATACCTGATCAGCTCCCTGAAGCCGGAGATAACTTCCTGCTCTTTCCAAATCCCTGAATGGCCAGATATGCTTTCACTGAATGTTCATTCATTAAGAATTGAGTCATACATCATTCTGAGACCCTGAATGTAAATGTCACTGCAATTATGTTGTAGTTATGGAGTAAGAGGTCACAGACAAAATAATGAGATGCAGGAATAAACAAAACATAGATTTTAGAGAGGAAACAGATTAGTTTTGTGCACACGAAGGTCACGCTTGTAACAATGTCTTTAAAATGTTGCTTAGAAAATCTGATCAGTAGACACATGAGCAACATATCCAGTAAGAGAAACAGAAAGGACGAGTATAAGGACAGCTTGTTTCTGGAGGCTAATAATTTTGCGTGTACAATAGGTTTATTTATCTATTTTTTTTTTTTAGTATGACTGTATTTTATGCCATCAGTGTGTGTTTTATTTAGCTATACCGAGTGGAAAAATTGCAATGAATGCCAGCTTCCAACTCTACATGTCTGGCAGGTTGATTAAGCAACTATCAAAGGGACTGCTGTGCATGTACTCTGAAAATGCCATGTGACACAGTCTTCCTTAAAATAAAACTTAGGGGGGGGAAAACTCTGACTTCCAAAGAACTGTGACGGCATTGTTGCTTTTTGAAAAGTTAACACTGGATTTTTACAAGTAGCTCTGAAAGGTTTCACTTCTGAAGCCTAGTACAGTTCTTTCCCAAATTCAACCTTAATATACACTGTGTAATGCAAGTCTTTGTATATAGGACTCTTGAAAGTCCCAGATCTGATGAGCCCCTAAACTGAACTAATCAATCCTCTCTCCCTTTGGTCAGGTGGAAAAACAATTAAGTCCCTATTTTAGTCACATTTGTAGAATTGCTACATATCAAAAAGTACTTGGTAATTCTGTTCCCCACTCCTCTTATAACAGGAGTTTTGCTCGGTTCCACTCTGCAGTTTCTTTTCCCAATTCATTGCCATGAATCTAGGAGAACGCTGAATTGTCTCTTTTAAACTGCACTAGTCAGTAGGCTCGTATTTTCAATTGTTGGCTAGCAGGGGCATGAGTAATTGGGAAGCAATTTGTGCGGGAGGAAGGGAGGGTTGTATCACACTGACATTTGATTAAGTTAGTCATGCAGCACAGTGAAGTTAATCCATAGGCTGAAAAGTCCTATGACTGAAGATGTAATAAAAGGCAGAAGGGACGTCAGTGGAGCCTGACTGGCTACAGAGGACCATCTGAAAGTATAGAAGTTGAGCAAGCCATTCAATTATTCTTGCTCCCATTATTATGCTAAACGTGAGCTGATTTTTAATTTAAAAAGAAATAACTTGTTCATGGACGCTGCATATTTTACATAGATCTTTTCAAATTGATTTATGCTTTAATTACAAGATTTGCATTCCCATGAGTGACTTATCACTTTAAAGTCCACATTTTTTAAAAAAGAACTTGGAATTCTATTGATCAATGTTTATTTTTTAGAGAAATAAAATAATTTACTCGAATCTGTCACTTCTTTACTGAGGAATTCTATATTACGAATCATTTCTAGTGGACAACTGATATTTGAATGCAGGCATTCGTGTTGCCTGTGGTTTATTTACAGTGGAAATGAAACCAAGAAACCCTCAGGGCCTTTAGACCAGTTGATTTTTCTCAGACTTCACTTTGAATGGCTTATTATTTCTTAGGGGCTGCAGGGATCACCAGCACCAAAATCAATACTTTGCATTAAGTCTCTGTGTTGTCTTTGGCTATTACCTCACTGAGCTGGTTATTCAGGCCCCCAGAAATAAACTGAGTATGTTGGATCAGATGTTCTGTATTTGAGATAGAAGCTGTTGAAATCAAATCACCGCCCTTCTTCCAACAAGATGCAAGATATATAGTTGAATTGATAATACAAAAGTTTCCTCCCAACATTTTATAGCTGTAACTTGAGCTAGAGCAATGTTTTCATATTAGCTAATGACTAACTTTAGTGTTTTATGTTAATATTAGCACTTGAAATTGTCCCTCTTTTGTTTGCAAAAGTAGAAATGTCCCGTGGGAGATTCTGGATACCTTTTTTGTTTTTTGTAAATATATATATTTTTATAACTTTCTTGGCCTGCAGTTTACTACGTTATTGTTGTTGTGCCATATGTCCATGAAATAAGAGAAATTATCAAAAGAAAATCTGAAGTTAGCTATTAAGAACCAGATTCTGCTCCCCATTGCTCACATTTGAATAGCAGTTTACACCTTAATTCATCTCTTTTGGATTTGATTAGACTATTTCATGGAGTAAGGTGCTGTGTAATGGGAGTAGGAGCTCAGAATCTGGGCCAAAATGATCAATTGACCACAATCCTGTATTTAAATTTTTTTAAAAAAAAGTTTACATTTTAATATCAGATCAGAGTGAAAGAAACACACCTTCTCTCACAGCAAGGTTTAAATATTGCATTCCTGACAATGCCTCCTATTTCCCCATTAGTATGAAAAATTTGCCCTGAAGTGACCAGCTCCTGTGTCTGTACGTGCAAGTCATGCTGAGCACGTGCAGAGCTACACTGGTCAGCTCTATTGCATTTAAGAGTACAGCTTTGATTAGCTTTCTTGGATGGATGGTGGTGGAGGAGGAAAGAAAGATCCATGTGATTTGTCTCTGTGCTCTGAGTTGGGACTGATAAATGAGATCATCTATAACACCAAATAGTCTTTCTGTTTCTGTTCTACTATGTAGCTTGTCAGTATTTTTTTTTTCCTGAGGAAAATATGTAATATTGGATGCCTGACGTTGCCTAGTCACCACTATTAAGCAGCCTGTAATTTATAGGTATGCAACATGTTAAGTATGCACCTCAATCTGGGTGTCAACCTTTTTTTAATCTATACATAAAGTCTACATTGACACTCTAGCTTAATGTACTGTTAGTTGTATTTGTTCTGATTTTCCATTCTATTACAGTCAAATTTATGGATTAGTGAGGATCAAATAAATTGATGTTTGATGCTTCAGTTGATTAATCCAGAAGAAATTACACTTGATATACAAATCAGCACATGGGATGCTAGTTAGATCTGTAGCAGCTGTTTCACTAATCCTTACAATTTCCTAATAAATAACATATTTCAGATTTGTATTTGGTGTCTTGCATTGAATACAGTTATTGCCAGATAAATGGTGAAATTGGTTGTGAATCTATTTGCCTTTTCCTCTGTATTGCATTTGTTCTGCTTGGGTATATTTGGGTAGCTCCATAGTAATACTTAACCTGCTCAGAAGATTGTACAAATCTTTAATTAAACATCTCCGTGCCTGTGAGGGAGGTAAGTGGTAGCATGCTCGTCTTACAGATGGGAAAGCTGAATTATTAGAGAGCAATGATTTGTGCGAAGCTGCAAGCAAAGCAGTAGCAGTGCCAGGATTCACACTCGGGTGTTCCTGGCACTGACCCACCATGCCATCACTGTCCTTTCAGTTTCCCTTCACAGCTATATTTGCAATACAAAACCACTTTGGGAACATTGATATACTATAATGTGGTTGGCGGCCCATACCCCGATTGGGGTGACGGGCGTGAGTGAGTGAGTGATTACTTTATGGTTAGCTCAAATGTGGCATAGATGCTTTATAGCCACTGCCTTTCGGTCTCAATTTTTAAAATAATTACTGTGTTAATCTTGCATATTCCCTTGGATTTTTTTCTTGTTCCAGTTTTAAAACAAAAAACCAAAGCGTTTAAATAACCTCTATTTGGTTCTGTATTTTTGTCCTCTCAGCCAGTTCTTTCATTAGTATCTATAATCTTCTATTTATGATATTTCAATTCCCTTCCATAGAACTGAGGTGGCATCGGGGTTAAAAAAGCTGTATAATAAGTGAAAGTGTTCTGGTAATTCATATTAGCCATCTGAAAAAAAAATCCAGGAAAATATGCCCGCTTAAAGGGATTACAGTTCAGTTTTGATTTTTGTCAATGACAGGAGTCTTTTAAAGCTACAGGTGCTAATAGATATGTTTGTTCCAGGCATGGCTTGATTTTAGCTTAAAAAAATCTAAAATTTGAAATTGTGAAATAAAAAAGATGAGGATTAAACTTCTACATTAACATGGTCCTTCAGTATCTGCTTATCTTTCTCACAACAGTACTGTGTTTGGATGTGTAGCTTAAAAAGAGTACCATATTAACAACCTTAGCCAATGCAACTTTCAAATATTCTACTGGTTGGCTCAGAGATAACAGTACTGCCAAAAATACTCTTTTGATGCATTACTGATAAATGTAAGTTAAAGCCATAAAACTTGCTGCTTTATCAGGCAATATCTACTAAATCCTGGAAGCATGTAAGATAACCTAAATGTAATCTACTTCATACCAGCTCCTTCAGTGATGAATAGCAAAACAAAAGCAGGACTAATGAAAAATTAATGAAAACAGTTACTTCCATAAGAAAAATGATCTATTTTTTCCCACCTTTGTATTGATTTTAACTGGCCCTGTAATTGGAAGTGTATAATTTTATCCTAAGGTAAAGAGGGCTAGGGAGAGCAAGCCTATAATTCTATTCATGTTTGTGATAACCTTTCAGGCTAAAAAAAAAAAAAAACCCAAGCACTTTCCTTAGAATGTTAAAGTCGCCTGCGAATACAGACTTCAATAATGTTTCTTCAACTCAGGCAAACTGCCATGCTGTTTGCCAGATACTGCATGAGCAGTGGACTTTGAGTACTTTGAAGGCTAATAGGGAAGTACAAAGAAACAATGTTTAGGAAAAATCAAGTATATTCCATATAACTTAGGTTTTTAACATGTCTGATCCATTCATGTTTGTTTCTGACTGATCTTCCCCTTTGTTGGAGAAACATTTTAAAAAAAAGACCGATGTCTCTTTTCTTTGGGCAAATCAGTATTCACTCCCAATAGCACTGACAATCTTTGTATGTCCAAGCTAATTGGGTTAAATTGTTCCTTGCACTAGTTTAAGTAATGAGATCCACTCACTTCTGTTTTCTTCACGCTTTATCACTGATGCATTTAAACACGCTGGATTTTTGTAGAAAGTGAACAGAATGTTGCTGACTTTTTCAAGATACTGTAACATAAATTGATCTGTTCTAATACTTTGCTGTAAGTTGTATATTATTTTAAGCCCTCACATTTTTAATGTTAATGTGTCCATTGAGCATAAGAGTGCTGCTGAGATGATATATCAAAGGGACTGGAATATAGTCAGATTTTGATGGAAAATAAGTGTTTTTAGTAAAATGCTTAGGAAATGTATCTTTCCCATTCTCCATTCTATGTTGTATAGGCCTCTTAATATCCCCTTTTGAGGGAGAGTGTTACACACCTAACCGAGTCTGTGCTGTGGCCAGGAGGTGAGAAGTGAGATGTTTCTGCACCTACAGGTATGGAAGTGGGCAAGAGAAGACCCGCAAAGCCTTACATGAAAAGACTTTGGGGGCCTGCAAGGCGCTGAGCATGCTGGCCCTGATTCACTAAAGCACTTAAGCACATGCCTAACTGTGGAGAATGAGGCAGATGTAGAACATCAGAGTGGGGCTAATTATAGACTTCCAGTAAAATTAAGCACATGTTTGAGTGCTTTGTTAGACGGGGGGCCAGCATACCCAGCACACTGCAGCATCAGTCCTAGCTTCCTATGATCTCTAATCCACACTGAACTTCGGAGCCAGAGAAGCATGAAGTGTATGTGGGGATATAAACGAGCAATATTGTGCAAACAGAAAGGGCCTTAGCTGTCAAAATAACCAGATGCTGATGGAAAGAGCTAAGCACAGTAATAGCATGGATTGAGCACTGAGAATCGCTGACACTCGGAGTAGTGGAGAATCGCTGACACTCGGAGTTTTGTATGGACTGAAGTCCGTTGTTGAACAGGAATGGCAAGCCAGCAGCGTGGGAGTGCTAAAGATGTGTGCAAGTATGAAACTTATGGGAGTAAAAGACAGTAATGTACTTTCTCCTTAACTCAGAATAGTGGGAGGAAGCAGAATGACCTAAACCAGGCTTAGGAGTCTGGGGCGGGGGGTGCCTGGCATTGAATTCCTTCATTCTTTAGAGAAGAGGAAAAGTAAATGTATGTCTCCTGTTGTGATGAAAGGGACAAGTCAGACATGTTAAATTTATGTCAGGCAAGAAAGAAGAGACTTCTGGGAAAAGTTGCTCTGTTGCAAATCAAGTTTTGCCTTTTTTTTTTCTCCTCTACTCTCAAAGATTTGTATGTTGCTCTACAGACCATGTGTGTCTTCAGCTTGACCATTACCTCACTATAGTTTGAACAAAGTGTGTAATGGACTTTAAAAGTGACCTGCAAAAGAAATGTGACTTTTTTTTTTTACTTTTTAATATATACTGACTGCCTGACCTTCCCTCCCACATATACCCCCTTAAAATGTTTGTTCTGTTTGTGTTTCAGAGCTTTAGAAATATCAGACATACCAAGTCCAGTAACAGCAAAGGAGATTACAGGACTCCTTGGAGAAGCAGAGATCTGCAGGGGAAGACTTCTGAGTCATCATGCAAAGGGATACAGTTCTTGAATCCTTCAGAGCTTTTTCTCCCAAGTGCTTCTTGGGATTTGGAGTTAAATAGGTGTCCACAAAAGCAAAGCATTTTAAACCATCTAAAAATGTGTTGCAATCTCTAGTTTTAGTTTCACAGCTAAATCCTATTAGTTCTCTGGCCCTTCTGTGTGTAAAGGAAAATCATCAGAAGCATACTTTTAAGCTTCCTCGTCCATTGTACAGATGCAAAAAGGAACACAAAAACATCTCTTCCTGTACAGTCACCTTTAAGCTATTTTGGACATTACTGCAGCATCAAACTGTCCTGCAGTTTCCCAAAACCATCCCCACTTTCTTCTCCTTTTCTGCCTTCCTTTCCCATTCTCTGGGATTTGTTTTTCCTCTAGACAAAGAGACCAGGGTTGGGGCCTTAAGGCTTTACAATAATCTTTCATAGTTGCAGATTAGAAACACACAGCAAGTATCAATATTGAATTTCCTGTGAGAGACTATATTGAAGCTAATACTCCTGGAAGTTTTATGAACTGAAGAACGTACAGTAGTTCATAGTTACTTCTCATTACTGAAGAATGAATGATAGATGACTTAGAAAGCTGACTGGAATTGCTAGTGCCAGAACCTTCTAGAGTTAGTATATAGGGCCTCAGTTCAGCAAAATACTGAAGACTTGAGTAGTCCTGATGTCAGTGGGACTACGCATGATGCTAACATTAGGTCCACGTTTATGTACCTTGCTGAGCTGGGGCTTAGGTGTCCAGGAGGAAGAGGGGATAGTAGAAATCAAAAAGGTTTGGCCAATTGGTGGTTCTTTTCTGATTTTTTGTTTGGTTTGGGTTTTTGTTTCTTTTAAGTGCTGGTAACGTAGGATTAAATATTTATTTTCAATCTCTCCCCAAGTAAAAATAACTGCAGATTTAGCATCCTCTTATGCTATGTTCTCAGTACCCTAATAATCACTCCATGAGCCACATTTTTCTCCCTACAAAAATGCAAGCAATCAACATGCCAGCATTCTCCATTCAATATATATAATTTATTATTGTAAAATGTATATAATTGACTTGGCAGTAACAGCTCCACCACAGTCATAAACCTTTTCATGAATCATGAGTAATAGTGGATGTTGATGGAATGTTACTACAGTTAGAAGTCATGTTAAATAACTGATGTACAGTAGCAAACCACTACTTTTCCCATTTTCTCTTTTTAATGTAAAAAAAATCTACTTTTCCATTATTTATTGTATGATTTTTATGCACTCATTGCTGTAGCTTCTGGGTATATTAAACCGATGAATTCAGCATCATATTAGCTAAATTGTCCACCATGGACAAAACAAACAGCTGCCTCATTTCAGCCTCCTTACAAATCTAAAAATGTGTGTTTGTGTTTGTTAAACAACCTGGGGCTGAGCCCCTGCAAAGTGGGAAGCAGAGAAGATGGTAGTAACCCCAAGCATGTAGGTATTCACACCCTACAGAGTGTGGTAATATTCCTTGTACAAAATATGCCTTGTGAGATGTCATTCGAAAACAAATAACTTACTGATCATTAATATTCTTGCGTGAAGTATGTATGCAGTGTGTATGAAGTTATGGATATATGCTAAAATTACAGCTAAAGTGTGCTTAGCCCAGGCATGTCAAGGGAGTTGGTAAACAGGTCTGCACTAGACAAAGGAATGTGGGTTAACTTCAGTTTTACATATAAGCAGTAAACAGGACCATCAAGACACAAAGTGTGGAAACTGCTAAAATGCAAATTGTTCTGTTTCCTGCAGATACCAATGTGGGGAAGGGAACAGCCCGGAGCTTCCTTCACCACCACACTCCACATCGGCTTCCCTACAGCTTGAATAAACTGTACTTAGAGGGGTAACCTAGAATCCACCTCAAAGGTTCACTGGACTATAAAAGAAAGGGGCAAAAAACTCCAAGTTCTCTCTCTCTCTCTCTCTCTCTCTCTCTTGAAGACAAAGGAACCAGCTTTGTGGCTTCTGGAGGAAATCCTAACTGGGGGCGGTCACCATCTTGCTGGAAGACTGTGAGTGAGAAAAGCCATCTTAAAGACAGCCTGTACCTTGCTAGATTGTTTTAATCTTTTAAATGCAAATTTTCACTTATTTGCTTGTAACCATTTCAACTTTATCTCTTAAACTTGCTTAAAATCCTCTCTTCTTTTGTTAACTATACTTATTTTACTTTTAATCTAGCCAACAGTGCTGTATTTGAATTCAAATGTCCGTTAACTCCAGTTAATGCAGCAAACTGGTGGGTTTTGTCTCTTTTTAAAGAAGCAAATGGATCTTCTTCTTCTGAATGTTGCAGGAGGGGACTGGACACTGCAGAGCACATGAGTTTGGGAAAGTTCAGGGCTGGGAGTGTGTTGTGATCAAAGCTGGACAGCATACAGAACACAGAGTGTAAGCTGGCTGCTGGCTGTGTTCATGTTCCAGACAAGGATCCATGAGTAGCAGAAGAATTTTGGGGCACACAGGATTATAAAACAAGCAGCGACACAATCTGACTGATGTGAATTGCACCCCAGAACGTGACCCAGTATTGCTTCTCTCTGAGACCCCAGTAACAGACAATGGCCAAACTTTTCAAACTTGAGGGCATAAATTTAGGGTCCTAAATCCATATGTAGAACCTAAACTAAAGCAGCCTCAAGGGGTGCTGTGTAGCCTCAATTCCCATTGAACTGAATGAGAATGGCAGGGACTTAGCCCCGCTGGAAAAGCTGGCTCTTTTTTTAAGGCTTCCTCTTGCTATTGTTGCTGCTCCACCCCTGGCAGGAAGCCTGGGAGCCCCAGAAACTTCTCAGCAAGCACCAGCTCTTCCTTATGTTCCCACTTCTAAATATTCTTCACGTTGCACCCTCCCAGCACCTGTCACACAAGAGGAGAGTTCTCCCTCTGCTTTTGGCAAAGGAAGGGCAGCTGCCTTCCCCTTCCAGCCCCATGTTCCTTACTCTGACTCCCACTCCCCTCCAAGGCATTCAAGGCATGTTTCTGTTAAAATAACTGTCCACTGTGCTCCTCCTCAACTGGCAATCTGGGCAGGAGTTGCAACAGTCTTTTACCTCCTGGTGTATACCCGGCCAAAAGAAGCGTCCCAGTATTCTGGCTAGGGTCTTCTCGGGACCCAGCTGTCCGGCGGCCAGACATCAGGGACCAGCTTCATGACCGCCCATTGGTGACATCGAGGCAGTAGGAGTTGAGTCTGGGGCTCCCTGGTATGCGGGGCTCTCTCAACACGATACAGGCGCTCTTGCTGCAGTTCAAAGTGAGGCCGCTGGGCTGCCCGACCTGGATCGAGGATGGTCCCGTCCATCGCAGCCAACTGCTCATATGTCTGGCTGAGGGTGAGGTCGTCCCTTTGGTCCCAGCAGAAATCTGTGGGGGTCGAGGGATCTCCCACCCCTCCCGGGGAAACATCCTCCTGGTCCCTTATCTTGACGGTGAGATTGGGTGCTTCCTGCTCATCGTTCTCAGTTTCTGGGGCCTCCCACTCATCTTCTTTTAATCCCAGGCCAGATCTCCAAACTTTTGCTGGCACAGCTAGTTCAGTCAGGGTTATAATGAGGCATGAGTTGTGACCAGCATAGCTGGGCCCACAGAAGTCCCTGGTATGATGCAGCTATAGCTGCAAAACTTCGCTTTTATCCATCCCCATACAGCTTATTTTCCTCAGGGAAATGACAATAAGCTCTATTGCCAAAAGCTCACTTTGGTCAGGGTTGCTGTGTCTCCGGGAAGGGCATAGCGTACTGGTATAGCTGTACAGGCAAAGCGTTCTCCAGGTAGACCTGGCACCAGTCTGTCATGATTGTTTATAAGCTTGTTAGAGGAAGAGCAGAGCAATTCCTCTCACCACTCTAGGATATGCCATTATTTGTAGGTTTTTTCTTCAGTCACAAAAAATGCTGGTAAAACAATCCAAAATGCTCTCAAAGGGGAAAGTTGCAGTTGTAATGCACAGCTATGGGCCAGGATGCACTGCATCCTCAAACTACAGTGGCAGCTATAGCTAAGCCAGGCTTTAAACCGTTTCTCTTCCTACAAAACGTCCCATAAGAAAAAGCCCTTGATTTCCAGGTTATCTTTAAAATTGCTGTCAGTGCAGCATTGACTGCTTTTGGACTTCCCCTGCAGCTGTGTTTCTGTGTGATGTGAGCTAGAAACTCTTCCCATTAGTTTATTTCAATGTAAATATTTTTTTTGTCGAGAAACAAAGTGATTGAAAAAGGGAGGTAATGGGAAAATACAGTGTGGGATGATAAATATGGGACAGAAAAGAACACACCAATTACTGCGGCTTGCACACACATCTGCTAGATGAAACCAGTTTTACTGGCAGTTGCCCAAGGACAAACACCATAGGGCTGTTGACGTCATGTTGCCCTTTGGTGATGTGCCCAGGTAAGCCAGACTTTTTAAATGGGTGCCTGGCATCAAGAGAAAAAGACTCTACCCTCTAATGCCAGCTTTGTATCCTTCTGTTCTTTTCACATCAATTAAACATGCCTCTGTCTTGTTCTGCCTGCCAGAGCATGGGTTGTATTCGCTTTCCTTCCATAACTCCTTAGATTGCTTTGCCATAGCTTTTACAACAGCAAAAGTTGGCGTTTGCCTCCAGGGTGGCAGGGAGCGAGAGAAACCATTTCACTTTCATGATGTTTTTCCCCTCTGTGCCTCTGCACAGAGAAGAAAAGGTATTTGATGAGTTGGTTGTCTTGTAGAGGTGATGCGCAGGGCCAGTGCTATTGTTAATTTGCAGTGTTTCAACAGCACTGGCTTTTTCCCTAGGATTTAAATTGAAAGGAAGCATTGCTGAAGATCTGAACTATATTCGATGTTCTTATCTGTCTGTCTTTTTTTTTTTTTAAATTACATTAGCTTCTCTTTTTTTTAAATCAGCAAGACCCAGTGAAGCAGGCTGTATGGCGCAATAATTGTGTATGTTTTGGTTATAAATATCCTGAGGCAAAGTTAAGATTATTTCATTCAACCATCAAAGTAACACACCTGCTTCTGCTTCAGCAAGGAATGTGGAAGGAACATTTTCTTGCATAATAGCTCATCAATGAGTAGTAAGAGACCTTGATTCTAATAAATGCTGCACACATTTTATTGCAGCATAGGCTGATGACTTTGGTAAGACAGATACCATCTGACCTGAGACATGAAGATGCACATGGTTAGGTATTATTTAGGGAGCCACACCAAGGTGTTTGTCTTCCTATGTGTGTTGCTGAGCACCAAAGTCCCTTGCCCATTACATTGCAAATTACTTGGCCATTTTAAGATGCATTTTTAAAATGGAGCTAAGCTTTTCCCAAAGAGCTAGCTGGTCATTACCTGTCTTTGAAGGAAAAAAAGTCAATTCTTGTTACACTGATAATTCACACAATTAAAACAAGGACATTTATTCCATCCCAAGCTTTGGCCTGGATTTTTCAAAGGGTCCAGTGATTTGTGAGCACCTCCGTTTTCTGGATGCCCAGCTTGATGCAACTTAAAGGGACTTGCTTGTCCAAGGGCAGGTGCCCAAGACTTTCTGAAAAATCAGGCCTCATGGTGTCTCATATTGGGTACCCAACAGCACTTCTGCATAGTTAGGGCTTTACCTCTAGCTCAATATTTCATATACTTGGAATGGCGAACACCTTAACTACTGCAGTAAATGTAACTATTCCGGGTGGTGGATAGCTGGCTTGCAGTGGTACCTGCTTGAGCTTTTCAAACAGGCTGCAAAGCTGGTGGGCTGCTCTCTCTGTACTGTTCCTGATGCACTGATCTGAGCTTTCAGTGGCATGTTTTATTTATGAGAACTTCAGTACAATAATTTTTTTAAAGAGATACAAGGATTAGAAATTAAACATTCTTGACTGTACAACGTGAAAACACAGCTTGGCTCATTCAGGTAGGTGTGCATTGGGCACTACTGTACCAATTCCTCCTTACAAGCTCTATCTTGTATTCCTTGCGAGGCAAAACTCCTATGGGAAAGTTTGCCTGTATAAGGGGTACAGGTGAAGTGTAACTATGCCCAGAGGTGGCAGCAATTTGGCAAGGCTGGGACAGGTCTGTTGGAGCTCCCAAATCAAAGTTTGCAGCCTGTGATTCTTAGGAATCCCTCCAACAGTCATTGTCCCTAAAAGAGTACATGAAGGTGCACAGCCATTTAATCTTTGGCCCTTGAGAAGACAGTGGAGTTGTGGCCTGAATAATTCTGCATTTCAGCCACAGTCCTGTAAGACTGATGCCAGGTCTCCTTAACTACAGTTGGACCCAAGATCAGAAGAGGACCTCTATTCAATGGGATGCCTAAAGGTTCATCAGACACAAGCGTGGGCTGTTCTGCCTGGGTCCAGTAGGGGCTGGCAGACCCAAGGCAGCCCAGGCAGCTGTGCATGTTGCAATTGTTCATGATATCTGCCAAAATACAGTTTACATCTTAGGGCGCTGCAAGAACTTGGCATCAAAGCTCAAGCCTATTAGAGACTGAATGCCATGAAAGGAAACATGCTGGAGGTGCCCAAAAGGGAGTGGTTTAAGGAATTTTACATTCTGCCTCTCCTGTCGAGCAGCACCTCCCAGCTATCTGGCACACAGACACTGGCTTCATCTCAGATCTGGATAGAGGGGCAGAGAGGAACTGTAGCCATAATGCTTGATATTTCTTACAATTAATGCTGGGAGCTGCTGGCAGAGATGAGATTCTGCATGAGCAGCCTTTAACTTGGGCACTTACTCCCTACCCTGGGCCAAAATGTGAACCCATTGACCGCCAAGCTATGCTGCAAAATCAATCTGTTTGAACCAGCTCCTGGGGAGAGGGGAGAACAGCCAAGCCTGCTGTACAGTAGGATAAGAAGCAGTATCCTGTCTCCTCCCACAGCCCCCTTTGGCTCAGTGTGGGAGCTAGGGCAAAACTTCTGCCTTTATAATGAGTAAGGTTGTGTTATAAATAGGGCTGTCGATAAAGCGCAGTTAACTCATGCGACTAACTCAAAAAAAGTAATCGTGATTAATTGCAGTTTTAATTGAACAGTTAAACAATAGAATACCTATTCAAATGTATTAAATATTTTGGATGTTGTCCTACATTTTCAAATATATTTCTTTCAATTACAACACAGAACACAAAGCGTCAAGGGTGAAAGTAGGCTGGTATGGCATACTGGAAAGTAGTGGCCGCCCGTATCAGCGGTTTAATGTTGCTGTCCTCTTTCCACGCACCCCCCATGCTCCCGTCGGCTGCCCTGCCAGTAGGAACCCGAACATCAGGGCTGCCGACAGCAAGGTAAAAGGGGCAGTTGCCCTGGGGCCTGGCAATTTAAAAGGGCCCAGGGCTCCTAGCCACCGTTATTGCTGCAGTGGATGGAGTCCCAGGCTATTTAAAATTGTTGCGAGAGACCTGGGTGGCGCAAGCCAGGCAGTGCAGATGGGCTGGCTGGGGGATGCTGACCCCCAGTCCCGTCCCTTCCACCTGAGGCCATGCCCCTTCCTGGGCCCCGAAGCTGGGACCCCGTACCAGTAAGTTTTCTGTGTTACTTTCACTCCTGCAAAGTATACGCTGCTTTGCATTCTCCAGCCAAGCACACATGGGCCTGCGCTCATCCTATGGTGGAGCACCCATAGGGATATATACTCAAAGAAGCCCTCTCCTTAAGAAACTGTGAGACCTGGCAAGTCTGCTTGTGGCCCTGCAACCACCTACATATTAATTTTTACATTTATAAAATACTGCAGTGAGCTCCCTCTTCCCAGCTGGCTGGGGTGGGGGTGGTTTAAGAAACAGGGTGGGCTCTTTAGGGAGTGGTACCTCCTGCCACCAATTCCAAAGGACGAACATGCTGCTGGGTGAGTGTTCTGGCTGTTATAGAGTTTGTTAGATCTTTAAAGACTGGGTTAAGGATTCGATCACACATCCCTGATGTTACAACATAGCCTTGCTGATTCCAGAGGGACGGGCACTAGAGAATGCCTAAGGCCACTCAAGTTACTATAATACGTTTTGTCCCTATGAGTGCTCTTGGCTGTGAAGACTCTGCTTTGCAGCTGAGAAGGAGCTGAAGGGCAACAGGCGTCTTATATGCCCTCGTTTAGAGGCACAAGGCTGTGGCCACTGCATTAAATTCCCCAGTCAAGAGTTCATGGGCATGCATGTATTCTATGGTGGGGCACCCATAGGGACAAAACACCTCTAAGAACTCAAGTTACTGTAAGGTAAGTAAAAGACAATTACCATTTTTCGTAACTGTGTTTTGAGATGTGTTGCTCATGTCCATTCCATTGTAGGTGTGTGTGCTCATCACATGCGCTGGTGCTGGAAGTTTTTCCCTTAGTGGTATCTGTTGGGGACTGGCTCTGGCGCCCTCCAGAATGGCGCGTGTATGCTGCGTTATAAGGGACGCCGCCAGCTCCCCCCACCCTCAGTTCCTTCTTACCAGACACTCTGACAGTGGGGAAGGAGGGCGGGTCATGGAATGAACGTAAGCACTACATCTCGAAGAACATCACTTATGGAAAAAGGTAATTGTCTTTTCTTCAAGTGCTTGCTTATGTCCATTCCATTGTAGGTGACTCCCAAGCAATATCTCCGGAGGTGGGTAAGAGTTCATAGACATGTCAATTGCAACACAGCTCTCTCAAATCCAGCGTCATCTCTGGCTTGCTGGGGGATGGCATAATGCATTGTGAATGTGTATACTGAGGACCACGTCATGGCCCTGCAGATGTCCTGGATAGGGGCATGTGCCAGGAAAGCTGCCAAGGATGCTTGCTTGATCCCTGGTCACGTGGGCCTTCACAATAGACAGCGGCTCTGCGCAAGCCAGCTTATAATAGGTTCGGATGCAGATGGTGATCCAATTGGAGATCCTCTGCGAGGACACCAGGAGACCCTTTATCCTGTCCGCTGTCAGGATAAAGAACCGGGTTGACCTGCGGAAGGCTTTGGTGCACTCCAGGTTGAACACCAGGGCACGCCGAATGTCCAAAGTGTGTAGCTGCCTCTCCTCATTGGAGGAGTGCAGCTTTGGACAGATCACTGGGAGGAAGATATTCTGGTTAACATGAGAGTACACGACCATAGGCAGGAAAGCCAGATGAAGTCCCAGCTGGACCTTGTCCTTGTAGAATACTCTATACAGTGGCTCTGATGTGAGGGCCTTAGTCTCAGATACACGCCTTGCCGAGATAAAGGCTACAAGAAAGCGATTTTCCATGACAGATGGGAAAGGAAACAAGAAGCCATAGGTTCAAAGGGCAGGCCCCTGAGCCTAAAGAGGACCAGCTTGAGGACCCATTGGAGAAATAGGGACCTGAACTGGAGGGAAGAGTCTTTCAAGGCCCTTTAGGAACCTCATCAACATCTCATGTGAGAACACCAATTGGACGCATTGGTGGAAGGCCAATATGGCTGCCAAGTGCACCTTGATGGAAGAAAGAGTGAGGCCCTGGTGCTTTAGGTGGAGCAGGTAATCCAGGATGGACTGCAGACACGACCAAGTGGGAGAGATGCTACACTCCAACACCCAGCAGGAGAAACACTTCCACTTTGCCAGGTAAGTCACTCTGGTGGAGGGCTTTCTGCTTTCCCAGAGAACCTGCTGTACCTGACTAGAGCAAGCCTGTTCCTCTGGGTTCAGCCATGCAACAGCCAAATTGTTAGGTGAAGGGAGGGAAGATTCGGGTGCAGGTCCAGGTGGCTGGGCAGTGGCCAGGAAGCAACCACAGCCAGATCCATGAGCGTGCCGAACCAATGCTGGCAACGCTATGCTAGGGTGATCATAATGACTTGTGCCTTGTCCCTCTTGATTTTCGATAGGACTCTGCTGATAAGCGGAATCGACGGGAATGCATACATTAAATCCCCGGCCATGACAGGAGAAAGGCATCGGAGAGGGCACCCCTGCCGAGGCCCTGGAGTAGGCAGAACTGATGACACTTCCTGTTGTCTCTGGTGGCGAACAGATCCACCCGGGGAGCCCCCCTACTTCTGGAAGAGCGCCTAGATGACCTCGAAGTGGAGCAACCACTCATGGTGAAAGAAGGACCTGCTGAGGCAATCCGCCAGCGTGTTCCGGATGCTGTGGAGATGTGAAGCTTCCACATGTATCACGTGTTGATATAAAAGTCCCACAGGCAGAGTGTTTGCTGACAGAGAGCCCATGAAAATGCTTCCCCTTGCCTGTTGACATAGAACATTGAGGCTGTATTGTCTGTCAACACCTGCACTACTCAACTGGACAATTGTGGCAGAAAGACCCGGCAGGCTAGACAAATGGCCCTGAGCTCCCTGATGTTTATATGTAACGCCAGCTCCTTTGCAGAACGTCCCCTGAATCTGCAGCATACCGAGATGTGCTACCCAACCAAAGTTGGAGGCATCCGATATCAGGGAGACCGTTGACTGTAGACTCTCAAACAGCACTCCTTGCAGCACCAACCTTGGGTTGGTAAGTACCTTCAGTGGGATTGTGATGACCGTATCCAGGTGATCCCTGGATGGGGAATAGACTGTCACTAGCCACAACTGGAAGGGCCGCAGTCAAAGCCTTGCATGGTGGACGACATAAGTGCATGATGCCATGTGACTCAACAGTCTGAGGTAGACCTGGACTGTAGTGAGTGGATGTGTGGAGACGCTGGCAATGAGATCTGACATCATCCTGAATCTGCAGTAGAAATGCCCTGGCTCAGGTGGAGTCGGTACCGCTCCGATAAGCTATCCTTTGGACCAGGATTTTTGTAAATTTATCAACAGGCCCAGGGCGTGACACGTGGCTTGCAGCACGGTGACGCTGTGCTGGACTTGGGTCCTGAAGCAGCCTTGATGAGCCAGTCAACGAGGTACGGGTAAATCTGGATACCCTGACATAGGAGGTAAGCCACCACCACTGACGTGCACTTGGTAAACACCCTTGGAGCTGTTACTAGGCCAAAAGGGAGCACTGCAAACTAGTAGTTGGTGGTCCCCACTGTAAAGCGCAGGAAATGTCCATGTCCGTGGAATATTGATATAGAAGAGTAAGCATCCTTCAAACCATGGGTGGAGTACCAGCCTCCTGAATCCAGGGAAGGAATGATGGAGGCCAGGGAGACCATGTGAAATTTGAACTTCTTAAGATATCTGTTGAGGCCACTCAGGTCTAGGATAGGCCACAGACCCCGCCTTGGCTAATGGGAGTAAAACTCTTTGCCCCTTACATGCAGCAGGAATTCTTCCATAGCTCCCACCTGCAGTAGGTGCTGCACCTCCTGTGCTAGCAGATGCTCAAGAGAAGGGTCCCTGAAAAGGGACAGGAAGTGGGGTGGGAGGGAAAGAAATAAAATGGGGGGTATATTCCCCTGCTACTGTGCTGAGGACCCACCAGTCCAATGTTATAGAGGCCCAGGCAGGAAGGAAGGGGGAGAGGCAGTTAGAAAATAACGGAGTAACAGAATCCAGGCTGGAAGGTCACCCTCAAACGCATCCTCAATGTCCGCTTACCCCTCTGTTGGCTATGGGTGGAGCTGGAATGAACAGAGGATGCCGGCTGGTGACCTTGCCAGCACTTATACCTCTTGCCCTTCTTGTGGAAGGGCTCTGACCAAGGTTGGATTCCAAACCTCTGGGTCTGTTGCGGCTTAAATCAGTTCCTCACTGGCCCTGGGGTGTACAGACCCAGAGTGTGCAGGGTTGCCCTGGAGTCTTTCAGACCATGCAGTTTTGTGTATGTCTGCTCAGAAAACAGCACCAGGCTATCAAATGGGAGGTCCTGGATATACTGCTGAACTTCTGTTGAAAGGTCCGATGACTGTAACCAAGATGCCCGCCTCATGGAGATAGCCGAGATTTGGTCCGCTGCATCTGAGGCCACTTGGAGGGCTGCCCTTGTCACTGCTTTGCCTTCCTCAGGTATAGCCAGGAATTCCCTCCTGTGCTCCTCTGTCAGCAAGTCTGAGAACTTGGCAATGGACAACCAGATGTTAGTCATAGCGGCCAAATGAGGCATGGTGGTTGGCCACTCACAGTTGGAGGCTGGAAGTTGAATAAACTTTTCTTCCAAAGAGATCGAGCCTCTTTGGTTTTTTTGTGTCACACCTGGTTGGCCCTGTCTGTAATGCTCATTGACTGAAGAAACCACCACAGAACTTGGGGCAGGATGCATGTACGAATATTCATGGCCCTTGGCAGGGACATAGCATTTACACTCTGCCCACTTGAAGATGGGGGGTAACAACAAAGGCATCTGCCACTGTTTTTGTGATCTTTGCCACTCCCTTGTGTTCTGGCAATGCCACCTTGGCTGGAGCTTCTGAACTTAAAACATCAAAGAGGAAGTCCAAGGGCTCCATCAACTCTTCAGCCTCAAGTTTCAGGTGACCCTCTTTAAGAGCTCTTGATGAGCCTTGGCATCATCCTGGGAGACTGGATGATAGGACCCAGTTATCACCTCATCAGGAGATAATGATGATGAGGGAAGTATCAGCAGGTCTGTCACCTCTGCTGCCTCTATTATGGTAGCCTCAGCCGAAGCTGCAGGACCCTGAGAAGCCCGCTCTACTCCTGTGTCCGATTCAGGGGGTGGCTGGGAAGCCATCGCCAACCGCTGGTTGGATGCTCCCTCGGCTGACCTATGTCCCTGTTATGGTTGGGGAAACACCCAGTGGCTCCAGCGATGCCATGCAGCTGGCCACTGGCCCTGAGGCCATGCTATCTCCTATTGTCCTGCAGGCAATACCGTTTTCCCCAATGCTCGCTGTCGGAGCATGAGGAGGGGGATACATGTCTGGGGGACCAGGCTGGTGTCGAGGCCTTCTGCTCACCCTGGTTGCTCCCTGCACCGAAGCTGTGGGGACAGGTGCCATTCTTCTTCGGATCTGCACCCACACACTGATGAGTGTCACCTCGAGCCCAAGGACTGTTGCCTGGAGTCCAGGAACTGACAGTGGGAACGCTGGCTGGTAGGCCAACCTGTGTCCAGGGTCTGATAGCGAACGAGCTGTGTTGGGGCACTCCCTTAGGTGAGGAGTGGTGCCACAATGATGGGGACCATTGGAAGGGTCCCAAGGCACATTTACCCCTCGATCAAGGAACCTCCATAGCCAGCATGGGCAGTACTGGTAAAGACAAAATATCCTTTGTTGCCTGAAAGGCCTCCGGTGTGGACGGCACCAGGTGTTGGCTGCCTCTGTCATTTCCCGGGGTGGTGGGCGGGTCGTGGAGTGGGCTAGCCTGGTCAACAGAAGCTGGGGCCTGACCTCTGCCTGGAGGGGAAGATCTGCCCCTTGTGGGCTTTTGCTCTCCTCTGGTCCTCCCCTTCTCTTTGTGGGACGTAGAACAACATCCCCTCTCGGCCTTTCTTTGCTTTCCAGCTGGTACCAGGGATGGGGATCGATGCCGGACCGAGGCCAGTGCCAGTGGCACACTCCATACCGAGGCCATGGTGCTGGGGGTGGAGTCTGATTGGGACAGCTCTGGGCCTGATGTAAGTGCCAACTCCAAAAGGAGCGCTTGGAGGCAAATGTCCCACTTGTTTTTGGTTCTGGGGTTGAAACACAGATCGCTAATGTGGGTTTCGCCTAAGCACTTTAAGCAGCTGCTGTGGGGGTTGCAGACTGGCACAAGGTTTGAAGCGTGGGGATCAGGGCCTGTCCCATCCCTAAGCTAAGTCCCATCCAGGACTACCACTAGTACTCAACTACACTAAGAGAACTAAAGAACTAACAACTATAAACAGTGAAGTTTGCAATTAGCAGTTGAGAAGAGTAAGCTTGCTGAGGCAAGGAGAAGTTCCAGCACTGTCACTGGGGTAAGAAGGAACTGAGGATGGAGGGGACTAGCAGCATCCCTTATTCTGCAGCATATGCATGCCGCTCCAGAGGGTGCCAAAGTTGGTCCCCTACAGCTACCACTGAGGGGAAAATCTTTAGGCACCAAGCCATGTGATGAGCGCACACACCTACAATGGTATGGACATGAGCAAGCAC
Organism: Chelonoidis abingdonii; assembly: GCF_003597395.2. Lineage (NCBI taxonomy): Eukaryota > Metazoa > Chordata > Testudines > Testudinidae > Chelonoidis > Chelonoidis abingdonii. Next base: position 219,414,421 of record NC_133770.1, on the reverse strand, counting down.
TGGAAGAACCACCTCTCCTTCTGCACATAGCCCCCATGACTTCTGTTGTCCCACAACTCCCCTGATTTGCCCCAGGCCAGTCAGACTGCTAGGAGAGCTGAATCGGTTCTACTGCAGCTGGGAGTTCTGGTCTGTTCTCATTGCTCCTCTGCCCTTGGGGAAAGAAGCAGACCCCAACCACTTTGGTATTTTTGGTAAAAAGCAGTATCTTAAATGTTAGGTAGAAGTCAATGAGTAAGCAGTGCAGATGTGCTTCCTGTGGGAAATAATAAGCAACATCCTATCTCCTGCACTAGCTGAACTTCTCAAAGGGCTTCAAAGCAGAAGCCATGTCACTGCCAGTTAAGTTTGCCTGAGAGGTGGTGTGTGGGAGAGGTAAGTTTTTTGAAAGTTCCCATCTACCACAAAGTAAACTCAAATTAAGTTTTTTATACTCACACACAGAATCATTAACTTTGTGTAGTTAAAGACTAGAGGGAAGGAGTGAAGGTTTTTTGGTTTTGGCCACTGGCAAAATTTCCACCATTAACTAACGAATGTTCAGGAAGCACATTGCATACATAGTGCCTTTTATCAAAGGAGCTCAAAGTATTACATTATATTATCTGCAGGGCCTCGGGACACTGCACCCACAGTACTAGACCTGTAAGTTTAATAGGGGCGGATGTGTTCTCATTTTTGTTGTATGCTTGAAAATGGGGAAAAGGGCAGCAAGAGGCACACCCCATGCACTTCATCACACACCACCTCCCCCAATCCATGCCAACATTAGCCAGCAGCTTGTGGCTGAACATGCATAATAGTAACTGCAGCCAACCTTAATTTGAATTTTAAATCCCAATATCTGACCAAGGGAGTATTGTCAACTGGTCCAGGAAGCTGCTGCTGGCAGTTGTACTGGGTCGCCTGGTGCTGATTAATGCAGGGGCAGCAATAGCAAATACTTACAGTCATGAGACTGTGTTAGAGATAAGATTGGCTATAACAACCAGGTGCAATATGCTTATGCCTTGCTATGTGGTGGCAGTTTCCTGTTCTGTTTTGTGGTACAACCAGCTACTCATGCTGACAGAAAGAGATTGGTGGTAGGAATGGCAGCAGAGAATGAAAGTGAGGCATGAGCAGGCCCAAAGCTAGTCCTCCATCGATGCCTATAGCTGTGTCTTTCCTATATTGAAGCAGGAGACAACGCATATCCAAACCTGCAGCACCTGTGCTGACTCCTGCATGTGTCAAAGCCAAAAAAGCCGGGTGTGGGCTCAGCTGATAATGCAAACTATCCCTTAACAAGGGCTTGTTACATGTGTTGGCAAAGATTGCAAGGTTCACAATGGAAAAAACGTGGGCACCTATGCTACAGCTGAACAGGTGGAGCACAGACAGGCTGCTGCATGCAGGAACTTGCAGTAGAGAAAGCAGGGCCTTGGGGAGCAGAAATTTGATAAGGCCAGCCGATGGGTGTCTTTGGCCCTATGTGTACATGTTACAGTTGGAAGGAAGCCACTTTCTCCCCCTGGAATCTAGCTGGTAAGAGTTGCTGGTAAAATGACTGAACACTAGCAGCAAATACACCTGTGTGAAGGGCTGGGGCCTGTCAGAGCTCAAATGCAAAACCAGCCATGACTGAACACTACAGCAGGCAGTGGGAGTTGATTTACTGGCCCTTTCCTGTGGAGTGGAGGATGCATCAGTAAGTAGATGGCAGATACAACTTCCACCAGGGAAATGTCTGGGCAGATGCTGCCATCTAAAAGTATACTGCCAGTTGTTGCAAACTCACAAAACACTGAAGAACTTGCTGGAGTGCTCAGCAGGGAAAGGCAATTCATTGATGGAACATGGGTCTGGTGCTGCAAGGAGCCCCGCACTGCTTTTCAAAGGGGCTTAGGTAAATATGGAGGTTTCCAAGGGGCTTGGGCGGGGGGAGTAACAGCTGGCCCCACCATGGACAGGCAACTGCAGGAAAACTCAAGTAGTGACAAACCTGTTGCAGAAATGGCCAGCTATCCATCAGCTGCTACAACCCTGGACCCAGGCTAGGCCTTGTATAATGATAGGTACTGCAGGTCCCTTGTTTTGCATGCTCTTAGAGCCTGAAGCCAATGTGTTCATAATGACCAACCAATGCTGTGACCAGGTCAGCCTTGTTGATTCAGCCCATTGTTCTGACAGTGGGGCAGGCACACCATGGTGCTGCAGGAGCAGGTTGTGCTGTTGAAAGGCCCCATTAGTTAGTGCCCCAGCCAGAGCATTCTACGGGTGGCCCAAAGTGCCTCTTTAACCCTGCACAGTCCCTGCTGGCTAGTGGGCGAGAGCAGGGAGCAGAGTCTTGTGCCTAAGCTCCTGCACTGGGCGAGTGCAGAGCTGGTTTTAATTCCTGGCTCTAGCACAGCCATTGTGTGTGACTGTGGGTGAGAGATTTAATCTTGCTGTGAACCTTGAGGATGAGTGAGTAATGCGCTTCCCATCCCCAGCAGGTAGGGGTGGTTTGAGAACAAGGATGGAGGAATGAGACTCAAAGGGTTCTTTTGGGGTGGGGCACCGCCTGTGACCATCTCCCAGTGAGGCACTGCTGGGTGAGGGCTCTGGCTACAGTAGGGGTGGTGGCCTTGTTAGACAATGTAGTCTCACAGCATCCCTTGGGCTACCTCAGTGATACAGAATGTTAGTCTTCTGCTCTTCAATGGCAAAGCTAAATATTTTCTTGTGTATGATTTTGCAAATGAGACTGACTGTCCCTTCAAGCCCTCCCTCTGCTTTCCCCAGAGGCAAGCAGGCATGTTTACAGGCTACTGCTGCCTCTGGCTGTGGGCGTATGTAATTACTTAGCTTTTGATGTAACCTATTTACTTGCAGGCCAGCTTGATGCTTGCTCCCTGAGGCCAGGAGATGCCCACACCCATTTGTTATGCTGAAGTAGTAGGCGTTTAACGCCAGTCTGGCACTAACACCTCCTACTTAGAACAGCTGTGCATTAGTCACCACACCACAACTGCTTTGCCTAGCAATTGTGTATAGGCACAAAGCCAAGGAGCCCTACCTATGGACCAGCATCTCCCCAGCCCCCCCGAGGTAGGTGCTATACAACCATAATAAAAAAGCCAGTCACTGCCCCGGAGACCTTACACTCTAAATAAAAGACAAACACTGGCTACAGCCGCTATGCTGGGGGAATACCAGCAGCTGCGGCCTTTCCTCTTTCACAGGACCTCTGGCATCTGTGAGGCAGAAATTGTAATGTGCCTCAGCTAGACTTAATGTGGACCTATTCATAGGCTTAGAAGGGAGCTCTAGTCCAGTCCCCTGCACTCATGGTAGGACTAAGTATTATCAAGTGTCAGATCTTCCCTGACAGGGGTTTGTCTAACCTGCTCTTAAAAGCCTCACTGACAGAGATTCCACAATGGCCCTTGGCAATTTATTCCAGGGCTTAACCACCCTGACAGTTATAAAAATTTTCCTAATGGCCAATCTAAATCTCCCTTGCTGCTATTTAAGCCCACCCACCGCCTCTTGTTCTAGCCTCAGAAGTTAAGGAGAACATTTTTTCTCCCTACTCCTTGGAACAACCGTTTATGTACTTGAAAACTGTTATGTCTCCCCCTCAGTCTCTCTTTGCCAGACTAAACAAACTCAGTGTATTCAATCTTCCCTTCTAGGTCATGTTTTCTAGCCCATTAATCATTTTTGTGGCTCCTCTCTGGACTTTCTTCAGTTTGTTCACAGCTTTCCTGAAATGTGGCACCCAGAACTAGCCTCAATACTCCAGATGAGGCCTAACTAGCATAGAATAGAGCAGAAGAATTACTTCTCATGTCCTGCTTGCCACACACCTGCTAATACATTCCAAAATGTTGCTTGCTTTTTTATGCACCAGCATTGACGCATATTTGGTTTGTGATTCCTCTCCCCCACCCCACCCCTTTCCACAGTACTCCTCCTTAGGCACTCACTTCCCATTTTGTATTTGTGCACCTGACAGGGTATCGCTACACTGCAGTAACAGCAGAGCATCTCAAACCCTGAGGCTTGTGGAGCTCACAGGAGGTGCTTGGGCTGGTTCCTCGACTCTGAACGCCAAGCAGCTGCACTGCTTGTTTTAGCTCAGCAGCCTTGGAAACAGAGTTTCAACCCTATCAGTAGACGCCTAAGACTCACCACCAGGGATTTATTATTATTGGGGTGCAGTCATAGCTGTAGCCACCAAGCTTTGCCCAGTCTTAGTCTCCCAGTGCAGCCAGACCAACAATCACTTGAGCATGAGTGGCTGCTAGGGCAGTTGTGTTATAACTGCAGCCACGTGTCAGTCTCACCCCTTGCTCCATCTGGCTGCTGTACCATGGCTCTGGGTATAGGGCTGGGGTGTGACCTGGATTTCCTCCTCCCTCAGCAAAGTATGGTATAAATCAAAGGCAGGCAACCTATAGCATGTGTGCCAGTGGCAACCCATGAGCTGATTTTCAGTGGCAATCACACTTCCTGGGTCCTGGCCACCACGCTGGAGGACTCTGCATATTAATTTAATTTTAAATGAAGCTTATTGAAAAGTTTTAAAACCTTATTTACTTTACATACAATAGTTTAGTTATATATTATAGACTTATGGAGACTTTCTAAAAACATTAATGTGTTACAGGCACACAAAACCTTAAATCAGAGTGAATAAATGGAAGACTTGGCACACCACTTCTGAAAGGTTGCTGACCCCTGGTATAAATGCATAGGTCCAAGAACAGCTGCTGGTGCTTATCTTCCTCTTGCTCTAACCTGGTGCAGTCCGTGAGGTTTTTCCCATTCCACATGTGCTGTTTCCTCATTAGGTGCTGGCTCCACCCCACAGTAACAGTTGCCTTATTAACACTGTAGGTCTCACTGCAGGCTGGTGGGCGCAGGAGCACATTGGCTTCCTTTTTGAGGAAAAGCTGGGGAATTAAGGGAGCATTCCCACATGGTGGCAAGAGCACTGCATACCTTATACTCTCCCCCTGGGGGAATGGGAACACTGAGGGGAGCTCTACCTGTGGCAGGTAGTTTGCCTAGAGCTGTTAAATGGCCACAGCTGTACAGGCTGGGAGGTGGCCCTTGTTCCATATGAACAATGGTAATGGTCATCGCTATGATAATTGCATGTATATGAAAGGGTGTGAGATACAATTGGGGGTGTTACACAGTGCAGAAATGGGTCATGCTTATCTAGGAAGCAGTGAATCACTAGCAAACAAGGGCAAGAACTTCAGAAGGATTTCTTATAGCATTGCAGGGTGAAGTACAGGGTTGCCTGTTGGAGACCACACCCTTGGGAAAGGGATTTTTTGGAATTCTTTAATGTAGAGGGAGATAGCTCCCATGAAGCATCTTAACTTGTACTCAAGAGACAGTAGGTGCTATTCAGATAGAAGGGCAGCAGCACTACTTCCACCCGCTTACAACTTTCAGCTGCTGGGGGTGAGGAAGAGGCTTTGAACAGAGATCTTCCATGTGGAGGAGGGCTCTAACCCCTAACCTCTGGGACAGGCTGAAGCAGAGCTCCTTCAGTCTCTTCTTGAAGCTGTTCCACGGTGTCTTGGCAACTGGACCAGGCACACTGAGCCCCAGCTGTCCCACCTCCCCCAGGCATGCAGATCCACATCCTATGCACTGAACTACAGCATCACTCACTAGAGCACCCAGCATAAATATTTAAATAGTCAGGCTGCAATGAAAAGGAGCAAGATACCCAAGCCCCCTCATAACCTTTAGCCCAGGGGCTAGCACATAGCCCTGTGATGTCAGAGATCCGGGTTTAACTCCCACCTCTGCCTCACATGAGCACCAATTTAAAACTCAGCGTTCACCTTTCTTCAGTCAGTGTCCTGGCCCCTGTGCTATAGGGTATGCAGGGACAGGCTTCTCTCACTCTACTCTTGGGGCTGTTCCACAATATATAAAATATTAATAGAACCAGGGAGACTTAAGTTTAGGTCTCCCACCTCCCAGGGGAGGGCTCTAAGCCTTGGCCTAGAGTTCTCCTCTCACCCCCTCCCTATTTAATTATTTATAGACAGTAGAACAGCTGCAACTGCTGAGATTCAGAGAACTGTCTCTGCATCCTCCATAGCTCTGCGCTGATAGCATCCAAGGCCCTGCTCCTCATTAGGCAAAGAGGGAACTTGAGCCCCCTAAACCACTCCACTTCCTCCCTGAAGAAGCCAACTTGATGTCAGGCCTGGTGGGTCTTCTCCTCTCAGAGTGCAGAGGAAAGGGAGACTCGAGTTTTATGCCATTCAGCTAGGAATAAATCAGCTGCATACAGACCTGCATGTAGTACTGTCAAACCCCCATTTGATTGAGTCACATGATTTTTAACTCCTGCTGTAGTCAGTCTCACTCTGGAGAAGCTATAACCCTCCTACATATTTCAACCCTGCCTAGGGGAAACCCCCACTGTCTATTCTTCCCTAAGAAGTAGGGAAGGCAGCCAGTCAATCAGGGCTGTTGCAGGAACCAAGCAGCACTCACCCATGCCTCAAGCAGAAAGGAGGCAAGAACCCAGCACTGCTAGTGTTGCTGCCACCTCACCCTGCACCACAGAAGGGGCAAACTAGTGTAGTTATCCTCCCAGGCCTGGGAGAGGAATGTAGAATGCCCAGGTGTGCAGTGGGGAAGACCTGGGGTTAGAGGTGGCACAAAAATAAATAGTTTCAGAATTTTGGGAGTGGGGAAGAAGCAAGCAGCATTTTATACACATCTAATCTGATCACATTTTGATTCCAGCAAGAGCCTCTGCTGCAAGAGCCAAAAATCTTACTCCAGAAATTCTGGAGAGTTGGCCACATTCATTGACTGAGGGATGCAAAAGAGAAATTTAAAAATCAAGGGTGACCCTACACTGGAATCTTAAAAAATCTCATGGATAATAGGACATTTTTGAGATTAGCCATTTTGAACATTTGGGGTTAGCAACATGGCAGTTCAGGGTTCTCCCTCTATCTTCCCAGAAACCAAAATGTCCTTTCAAACCTTTCACACCTGCTAGGTAACAGGGCCATCCTTACACATCAAAAGCAAGGTTAGGCAAGAGTATCTTAACTGGCCCTAGGCATCCCATGACACAGAAGTCCCAGTGCCTGTAACCCAACCTCTGGGGTGTAGCCATCAACTGAGAGTTCTAATGACAAAGATCTCCAAGCTGGAGGTTATGAACTTGAAACACCAGTCATGCCATGAGCAGGTATAAACAAGCAGTTTCCAATCAGTGGAAACTAGAAAGTGTCCTCATCTCTGGCTGCTACAGGAAATGGCACTATTAGTTTTTCAATGTGATACTATAAAACTGATTCTGCCAGTTTACATCTACACCAGACCTTAGCCCCTCTCTTCCTCTGCTGCTTTCTCAGTGGGAACAGTAGTGTCCAACCTTTTCAGCTGAACAACCAAATATATATTTTTTCATAAAGGAGATGGAGTATATTCTTTGATCAGAGTAGAGGTTGTGCTCTGCTTGTCCAGTTGCACCACTCAGATGACAGAAAGGAAGGGGAAACCTGCTGCACATCCCCAGTGAGCCTTCACCTACCTATGCCCAGGGCATTTTCCCTGCCTTAGAAAGGATTGCAAAACTCAAACCTGCCCTGCAGCTATTCTAGGCTAATTACATCTTACTCATACTGGGTATCCTGGTTTCATACCAGGACCCACCTGGAGAAAGATTAGAAATTATGATTGGACTTCAGCAGCTGCAAAAAAAGGCTCTGGAGTGGACTGGTCAAACACTCGAGAAGATCCCTTTCAGAACATCCTTCCCAACCTCTCCACTCTACAGAACAGGGGTTTACACTGCTTTTAGGTTAGTACACAACTAAAGTTCAAAGGAAGCTAGATATGGACATGTTGCAGCTGCAGGTCTTCTGCCTACCCTCCTTCCTCTGCATTAGAAAGCTATAGTCACACTGTGCCTGGATCAGACAACACAGAGCCATGGGGTCGGGGGGAGAAAATGAGAGCTCATCCTTGCTCCTGACACTAAAAACACAGTAGAACCTCAGCGTCATGACCACCTGGGGAATGGAGGTTGTTCGTAACTCTGAACAAAATGTTACAGTGGTTCTTTCAAAAGCTGACAACTGGACATTGGCTTAATACAGCTTTGAAACTTTACTATGCCAAAGAAAAATGCTGCTTTTAACCATCTTAATTTAAATGGAGCAAGCACAGAAAGTTTCCTTACCTTGTCAAATTTTTTTTCTTCAACTTTCCCTTTTTTTTAGTAGTTTACGTTTAACACAGTACTGTACTGTATTTCCCCCCTCTTTTTTCCCCCCTTTTGTTTCTGCTGCCTGTGGTGTTCTGGTTCCAAATGAGGTGTGTGGCTGATTGGTCAGTTTGTAACTGAGGTTCTACTGCTGACTTCAAGTGATCCAGTGGGACATGGAGGAGCATCACCAAGATGCAGATTCATACTCTTGGTGTTCCTCTGGCACTAATTTAGGGTGGGACAAGGGAGAGGGTGAACAACAACAGATTTTTGAAAAAATTAAAGAATCATGTAGGAATGAATTAGATTGGATTGAACCTGAGGTGGACTGAAAGTGAAGTTTTCATGCATTTCTTCCTCTGATGGAGAATACCAACGAGTCTGTTCAATTAAATATTTAACCTGCAAATTAGTCTGAAAGAATTCTAGAAGACACATAGTGGTGCCAGAATGCAAGAGAACATACACCTCTACCCTGATATAACACAAATTCGGATATAACTTGGTAAAGCAGTGCTCTGGGGGGGTGGGGCTGCACACTTTGGAAGATCAAAGCAAGTTTGATAGAACGCAGCTTCAGCTATAATGCAGTAAGATTTTTTGGCTCCTGAGGACAGTGTTATATCAGGGTAGAGGTGTACTTCAATAAAATCAAAGTGACTTGAGACAGGGCAAAGAGCAGCTCTCGTGAACTATTTTCCTTCCTTAGAATTATGCCTTTACTTTTACTACCTTCCTTGACAATTCCAAAATGATCTTTTGTTTTTCAAAAAGCATCTCTCTTCCCTGCACAATTCAGCACACTGTAGCAGTAACAACTCAGCTGAACTGCTTTTATAAGTTACCCTCTCCCCAACCAATCACTATTCACAAGGTGTCAAAGGATTAAATGTATTAAAACACAATCTCACACAGCTCTATGGGAATTCTTCCCCTTTCTCTATCTTCTCCCTATTCTTATTGGCAAGATTATTAGTTTCCACACTTGGGAATGGCTATAATTCAGTAATTGCACCAGAGATGATATTTCTTCTAGAAAGGTTCTCTCTCTCTCTCACACACACCTCTTATAAAATACACAGCCCCTTCCAATTTGTGGGAATACAAGTAAGGAACCTATACAAACAACTAATTATTAAGGCTGTCACACCAAACAACTCAAAACATAACTGACAGATTTTGGGAAGTAAACCAATATGAATTGGCTTTCAGTTACCGAGAAATAGATGATATATCAGATTCACTCCAAACAGATTTAACTGTTGTGTAAGTCAATGTGCAGGAACTGTACCTGTTTAAAGAGGAAGGTGAACTGTTTGTAATGCACACCTGGGTACATGACAAATCTAAGTACTAGAAATGAACGGCACTGTACTCTCTAAATGTTGCAATCATGCCATGACCTGGACAATGTTTAAGGGGTCCATTATATGGACATAATTCACTTAAAGATATTATAACCTGTGCATATTTTAGTCAATTAACTCCAAACATATGAAGTATATATTAACTCCAGCATTGAGTTAGTAAACTGGTCACCCATAAGCATCAACATCCTTCATAATAATAAACTGCGAAAGATTAGAGAAAATTACCCTGAGTTGCATCTCTTTCAGGTATAAAAGGAAGTCTTACAAAAAATACAAGAAAAGGTTACTGATATAGGCCATGGTAAGGATGTTGAGCTCCCTGCCCGAAATGCATATATTTAAATCATTTAAGGCTGATCCAAAACCTACTGAAGACAACGGAGAGACCCATTGGCTACAGTGGGTTTTATATCAGGACCTTAAATTCCCATGTGTTTCTACTTTATGAAGGAAATATTACAGACACCAAGAATAAAAAAATAAAAAATTAAAGTCTGTTCTGATTAGAAAAGCTTCTGCTCTTCATTAAATATATTAATCTAGCACGGCTATGGCTTTATATTCTGGAGGTAAACAAATATTTTAAATTTCAATTCTAATTTTTGAGGCTATTTCTATTAGGGAGTTCCTTGCTGATTGTTCCTAATTTTTGTATAAATGGGCATATGTTTAGCCAATCAAAATATTTAAAATAAAGCAAACCACAGCTTCCTGCACATATAACTATGATGCTGATTACCATGACTAAGAGATAACTGCACCTCTTCTTATTCATTTCTGAATCACCAATTTTCAAAACCACTGAAGATTGCGTATTTCCTAGCATGAGATGGAGTCAAGTTACCCACTATTATTTTTAATAAAATAATTGCTTTAATGCAGTATTTAAAATAATTTTAAACATCTGGTCAATAAGATACAGTACACAAATATGGAAAAATGCTGCACTTTACATAAAAAGTAAAGCTAAGCATTTAATTATACAAAACAATTTTGCCTGATGCCATCAATATCTTGCAAACTACAGCTTCATTGTCAAAGTACTGCTTTTTACATATATGCTATATGTACACAAATAATTTACAGCAATTTACTAGCTTTGTTCACTATTGTCCCAAAACAAAAACATGACTGATTCGAAACATACTGTATTTGGTAAGGGTCTGCAGTGGTCCTAGTGACTGAGGATGTGGTTACATTTCTTTTTTTCACTTTAGCATGGCAAATAACTGTAGGAAGCCTTTTCCTTAAATTTCAGCAGGAAGGCATTCAATACACAGCTCCTGCCTTCCCTACTAGTTGTATCAGACAGACATGCCATACAGTGCTCTGCCATAGGGTATGCGATGCAGTAGGAGGAAGGGACTTTCCCTTCTCCAACAAGGCAGCTTTCACTGGATCGTCAAATGCAGAAAAGAAACTATTCCAACAGCATTAAGAAACTGGAGTCACCTTCACTGAGTGGGAATTACGCAACTGGCTAAACCATTCAGTTTACATTTTTGAGACAATCCCCAGATCATTAATATATTCTGCACATCTTTGCTGTAGTACCTGCGTCACATCAGTTAAATTTACATTCTCAATAAAGCAACGAAAGGACTATTTTCTGACTGTATAGTCCTAGAATGTTTAACATTTTAAATGGCTTTCTGCAGAAAAGGCTAATGCAGGCTGCTTTTGACTGTTCAATTTTTTGTTCAAGGTTTAGTTGAACTTACTGCTAGTTTAGATGACTAGCAAAGGAAAACAGACCAAATCTAGTTTCCCGTTCCTTTTTAGGCTCCTTTTCTTATTTTGGTCTTTCACTAGCTAGCTCCAGGTTTCCTTAACACTGAAGCTCATGCTATCTAAACTATAGGATGTGAACCTCATGACAGGACCTTTTGCATTTATACTCACATTCCTCTTGGCTGAGTCTTCCTTTGGGGGCAATAAAGAAAGGCGAGCTTACTTCACATCCCTTTGCTTGCTCCCTCATTCCTTGAAAACTGGCTTTTAGGAATAGTTATAGCAACTAATTCCAAAACAAGGAAATGTAAAGAAATGCTGATACACTAGCATGTTGATAGATTGCTGGCTCATGATTAGATACATTCATCAGGCTGTGTAGTGCCTTGAAATGTCTCTTCCTAAATAAGGTTGGATTAGAGGAAGGCTTTACACATAGAACAGATGTTGTAGACTTTGGAGTACTGAAGCAAGTGACAGAGATAACTTGGTACACATCTTAAATCTTTAGTCTGCAAGAGTTAAATGCATGCAGGTGGATTGAGTACTTGTGTGCTCAGTGTCTTCACTGTTTTACAGATTGGTTTAACCTGAATATGATTTATTTTTAAAAAACCCTCCAGGTGCTAAATTAGGTATTTAATACAAATGTGTATCTGTAAACAAAAGTTATCCTTATAATGGATTATTTCCCACAAACTAGAATTTCAGGACAGTGCAGCAATGCTTCAGTGTTTTCTTTGGCAGTAGACAGCAAGAAATGAAATGCAAGATTTGAATCATCACTTCAGAAGAGCACGGTACAAGGCTAGAGAACGCTTCATCTCCCTCTCTTGTTCCATGCAGAATATCAAGTCCCTGAGACAGACACGTGTTATTCTTGGACGAAACAACTGTTTTGTAAGACTAAAACCAGGTGATCCAGAAGCAACTGCACTGCCATTCAAGCCCTAAACAGATGGGGAGAAGAAAGAAAGAAAGAAAGTTAAAATGAATTATTTTTCAAAATACATGTCTCTTTATTCTCAATGGGCTAGACTACTGAAGTCATGTAAAGGCAGACAAAATCTAGCATGTTGATGTTCAGCTTTATGTATGTTTTTGTGAGAGAGAAACCTGCAATCCAGAAATCCCATTTCTACATAACCTATGACTTAATTTATTTTTTGCAATTTAATTACTATCTGTCATTTTAGTTGGTTATTTCAACAATTGGAAGAAAATATATCACACTAAACCACTATGATTAATTGCATTTTCACTACAGATACAGATCAGTGAATGCTCGTACAGACAAAAACCATGCTGAAAGCCACCTAATTATACAATAGCAGAGTTGAGGAAAACTGAATTTTCGGTTTGCGAGAAACTGATGTTTTGGTCTAATCGGGATCAAAACTAAGTTTAACATCTGCTGTAAACCAAAGATTCCATTTGGGGGGGGGGGGGGAGAACAGGCTGAAACAGTGTTTCCAAAAACAACAAGAACCTTCCTTCCCCCCAGTTCCCTGACAGCAGGAGTGAAATTAAGGTGTTTGTCAGTTTCACTGTTGATCACCACTGAACAGCAGCTGATTTCCAATGCAGGGAAACTGGAAACACAAGGTCCCTTGAAGCTTCAGGATCCCTGGACCTATCAGCATGGCTGGACTGCCAAAGACCATGCAAGTCCAGGCTTCTTAGCATCCCTGCCAGTCAGAGTTCTGTCAGAAAGAACCTTGTCTGTGATTCAACAAAATTCCATCAAACCTGAACCATGTTTGTAAAACATTTTCTGTTTTGTCAGAAAATTTCCAAACTGCTGTACACAAAAGAATGGGTACGTATGGCAGAGAGTACCGTAGGAATACACTATTTTGGGTAAAGATATAGGTTACATCTTCATTCCTACCCATAACCACTCTTATGCTTCAGATGTTGATCTCCTCACAAAAACAGCTGTGTCTGAGAATGGACTCAACTATTAACACATGGTAAACATGGCAAAGAGGAACTGGGACAGTCTAACCATTCACGTACAGTCATCTGTCTAAAAGTGTTTAAAAATAATCCAGGAGATTTTATCGTTCAAGACAAAACACACACACAGCCAGAGTATCTAAATGCTGGGAAGGCATTCCTTGAACATGCAGTCTATCCATCTGCTAGTCAGCAGGTTTATCTGGATATGAAAATCCAATTAGAGAGGAAGATGACGACTAGCTGTCATACATTCAGGGTGTTAGCAGGAGCATATGTATGCAGCCACCCTCCATTTTGAAATGACCAGAGATTAATTAATAGAAAAAAAGGAAGATTATTATGAGCTGCACAATTGACTGGCTACTTATCTTGGAGCCAATCTATACTATACAGCCAGTCTCTTATCACTACTGCAGGCTTCTTGGTAATGAATGCAATTTGTACAAATACAAGCGCTCAGACTAACTTCAACCAGGCGATGCCTACCAGCATCAATTCCACTTGGAGGTGGTGTTACTTGGATGCAATTTTAACTATTGTCAATTCTTATCCTAACAGTCTCTGTGAAACTTCAGCAAAATTGGGCTTTATCACCTTGGCTTAAAAAAAACAACACTGATTAAAAACATACATTAGAAACAAAAGCCAGTAAAGGACAGTCCACAGCAATGAATCAGATATTTATGCCATAAGGAGAGACTTCACATTAAAGAGCATTTAAATTTATAAAGCTAAGATATCTAGTGAAAGTGCCTTTTAATATATTAGACAATGATTTGCAGAAAATTAAGCAGTATTTCTTACTAGCAATATGCACAGAATTAAGCATTGTTTCATTTGTTTTACAGTCACTTCTATTAAAAACTATCAAATGCCACAATTTGAAACTTTCAGTTTGTTAAATGGCTTGGAACAAATGTGCATGTGGGGAAGACTGCTGGCCACGTAGCATAAAGAGGGCATTGCTGGCCTGGTAAGACACAAAAGGGTCACAGTTCAAGTTTGTCATATGACAACCCTGAAGGATCCAGGAAAAGAGAGAGAGAGCTCTGCAGTGCAGCTGCCAGCACAGAGTTGAAAAGGAGGTCAATCCAACAGGATGCAGCAGAAGGCTCAAGGCAATGTTATAAATGAAACAAACCCTCAGGGATTTTCAGTAACCCAACAGCAATGTCCTTTATAATTCAAAGAACTTCATGGAGGTGAAAATACTCTCTCTAGATGTGAAGACTTACCTTTAAAAAAATAAACACACATCCTCTCAATCTAATTCACTCCCTTGGAAAAACGGGGCACACATCTCAAATCCCCAACCTCTGTTTGGGAGCTTAAGGAAGCAGGAGCGCCAACCCGTCCGGGTTCAAGGAGTTTTGTTTTTATCTTTTTGAAGACACTTATAAATTTAGTTTATTCTTAAAGTCTGGAGTCCTTGGAAATCATATCTAGTGCACTCTGCAACTTGGAAATTTCATTACGAAAGAATGTAATCAGACAAAAACAAGCTCATACTAGACTGTAGTCTATTAAGCCAGTAAATTCACACTTCCAACTTCATTAGACAGCTGTCATCTATTATACAAATTTTTTATTGATAAGCTATTTGAGTACAAAATTCTGATGGGCCTTTCAACTGGCTGCTGAACATACTCAAAGCAACAGCCATTAGGTTCTACAAAATCACTTCTGGAAAGTTCAGGCTACTGCATGTTTATTTGAAAAGAAACAGATCGAAGTCCAGATTTTTTAAAAGGTAATTAGGCATTGTGGCACTCAGCATTGCGATGCCCAACTGATTTAGGAGCCTAAATCTCATTTTCAAATGGGATTTAGACAGTTTAAATCCTGTTGATTGCCAATGAGATTTTGGGTCTTAAGTGATTAAATACCTTTACAAATATGGGCTTAAGTCATATTTAGTCTGTTACTGTGCTTTAACAGGCAATCTGGGTCAGGCCACTCACATATCTGAAGAGGTAACTGTTGGTGCTGCAAAAGGAACGAATCTGGTTGGAATGACACCTAACAGAATGCTGCTTTGAGGCTACAGCACATAGAAACCTCCTTTAAAGTACAAGTTAACTGCAGAGCACATACTAGCAAAACCTCAGATATGCATCATTCCCGTTCCCTCTTGGTTTGTCCTTCCCCACCCAGCAATTTTTTATCCTTTCATATTTTGTTTTAAACCGGGGAGCAATGGAAGTGATTGTACTGACACTTCTTACCTCTAAGAGTATTGCTTTAAAAGCAAAACATCTTTCTGAGGTACCAAAAATACAAACCAGTATCTGCACTTACAAGTTCGTGCTCACACTGTGCAGTGAGAAGAGCTAATTGCAGCAGATGTCTGCATCTGTCAAGAACAAAAGAAAACTGGCACAATTCGCTGCTAATGCCAAAGTCTGGGAGTCAAGACGACTTGGATTTTTGACAGTTAGGGCCATATCTGTAGGTGACACTCTAGTGAAAGTGCTCTCCTGGCAGTTACACTGCAGAAAGTCCTCTACTGCTGCTCTGTGAGTGAAAAGATTAAGATGCCTCTTGTCAGGATTGGTATGAGCCCTGCTGGACCCTGGGTGACAGTTACTGACCAACCCTCCTTCCTGGTCTTTCCGCTCCCAACCCTAGATGCCTGCACACCAGCTCCCACCTCTGCTTAGTGGAACTTACCTGCAAATGGGTAAGGCGTATCAGCCCTGCAGGCACCAGCCTGAACTCCATCCTGGAGTCTGCATTCATAATAGTTTTCAAACAGGAAGGAATGTGTCCTCTTCCCTCTATACTCCCTCCCCTCACTCTAGAAATGGTATGTATGTCATGCTAAGGTACTTAGCCAAACAGAGCAATTTAAAAAGAGGATATAAATCCCTTCTATGGGGAATTCCTGTCTATCATTTATATTACAGTAACAGCTCTAACTAAAGTCAGGGTGCCAATCTACTAGGCTCCACACATGCACAGTGAAAGACTAAGCTCTTCGGAGAAAGGCCTATGACAACAAGGTGGGAGAGGAAGCAGAGGTATAGACCAGTGAAGTGACTGCCCAAAGTCAAAGCAGGTCAGTGGCAGAACCAAAGATTTCCGACTCCCAGGCCAGTGCCCTAACTAGCAAACCAAGCCTCTCTCTTTTCTGAGAAAATGTTTTAGAAGACATGTTATTGGAAGAATTGTATCAATGCGAATCAAAAATGGCTCAGCAGTATCCACAGAGTGGACTGAATTCCCCTGGATTGTGGGAAATACAGGCTTCTTTCCCTTCAAAAGAGCTTTTAATCAATGCAAATGTGATTTCATACAAAATATAAAGCGATATGTACCCACTGCATATGGACAACAACTTTTTCCACAATTACGGTTTCAGCTAAATCTATTGACAATTTCTCTCCCCAACATAGTAAAAAGGTGGGATGCTTAAAGTGAATGAGAGTCACAAGCAAGGCCAGCTAAACGACTGCCCTTCCCTCCCACTCAAAGCATTTGCATTTTTACCAATGCAAAGCACAAATGAAGAGATTACACATATGACTAGATAACTCAAGTGAAGAGAGGTGTGAGACAGAATGAGGAAGCACCAGGCAGTCTGAACAGATGAAGAAGCAGGCTTTGAAATGAGTTAGTGGAATAAAGTTAAGAAAACCTGTTATGAGTTCAAACTCAAACAAAAACAAAAAAAGCAAGCAAAACAAACTCACTCACTCCTCTAAATTGAAGATAGAGCCTAACAAAAGAAGATCCCTGCAGCAGATCCATTGGGGGTAAAGGATACCCAGTTCCCTATGCAGAGGGCCTGAGCACCAGACAGGGCAGAGCAGTGTTTTCAAAACCCCAAACCATTTCTCAGCTCCACGTCTGTGGCAGAATTAACACTCGAAGCAATAGGTTGTGGACTGCAACTATGGAGAACTTGGTAACACAGACATGTTCTGGCTTTTCCCATAGATGGGCCCCTGATGTTCTCTATACTGGGGTGGCAGAGGGGGAAAGGGGCACAGGACTGTCTGGCCTCATAGCTTTTGAGGATTTCACAAGAATCTCAAACCTTAGGGCAGCTTTGATGTTACCTTACAGGAACTCTCCAACTGCTAATCTGAAAATTGCGTGAGTGGGAGAGAGACCCCATCAAAATACCTACTGGGATAGGCAACGGATAGACATGTGGCCATACCCAGATGTTGGAAACAATTCTAGCGTGAGGTATCGAAACCAGAGGAAGATAGACAGACATAAGCTAGCAGATCCAAGAGAGTGCATTAGTCTCCACAAGGCAGTTATAATTAGAAAATTACCACATTACTTCTACTACCATATCCTGTATGTAAGAGTTTGTTAAAGAATTATGGCTCTTTATGGAACTTATAGGAAAACTGGAGCAGCACTGCCTGTATCCAGATAGAAGGAAACAACACAATCAGTGACCAGCTTAGTCTTTGGGTACGTCTGCAGTACAAAATTAATTCAAACTTATTTTATTCGAATTTTTGGAAGCGATTTTATACATTTGGTGTTGCATGTCCCCACTAAAGCGCGTGAATTTGGCAGAGTGCGTCCACAATACTGAAGCTAGCATCGAATGTTAGAACAGTGCACTGTGGTAGCTATCCCACAGTTCCTGCAGTCTCTGCCACCCGTTGGAATTGTGGGTTAAGCTTCCAGTGCATGATGGGGCGCAAACACTCTCGTGGGTGTTTCTGGGTGTGTGCCGTCACTCGTTCCTCCCTCCGTGAAAGCTATGGCAGACGCCATACTACCAGCAGATGGTGCTGCACAGTGCACCGCCTGTCTCTTGGTACTATGAATCCACCTTGCATGTCCTCTCCTCCTTCTATTTACTCTTTCATCTAACCATTTCCTGCCTTTTTTCAGCTACCATGACAGAGCCGCACAGCTTTCGCTGCTTTTTCCATGTTGTCTGTACTGGGCTCCCGCGGAAGCTACAGAAGGCAACAATTCCCTGCCATTTTTCAGCCATTGTGAACAGAGCCACACAGCTTCCACTGGAAACTCTGATTACGTTTCTGCCGCAAACTCTGCTCTCGCAGCTCTAACGAGCTTCCCAACTCAGTGAAAGCTACAGAAGACAACCATTTACTGCCTTTTATCAGCCATCTTGAAACGAACAGCTTGTCATTTCTCGCCATAGCACAGCCAGCATGGAGCCAGCTCAGATCTCCGCTGCAGTTTTGACCATTGTAAATACCTCACGTGTAATCCAGCACTATGTGCAGTACCTGCACAACCGGGCGAGGAAGTGACAACGCTATTACTATACTGAGGAGGACATGGACACAGACATTCCTAGAAGCACAGCATGTGGAAATTGGGAGATCATGGTGGCATTGGGCCTGGTTCATGACGTGGAATGCTGATTCCGGGCCTGGGAAACAAGCATAGACTGGTGGGACTGCATAGTGTTGCAAGTCTGGAATGATTCCCAGTGACTGCGAAACTTTCATATGCATAGGGCCACTTTCATGGAACTTTGTGACTTGCTGTCCCCTGCCCTGAAGCGCAAAGACACCAAAATGAGAGGAGCCCTCACCATTGAGAAGCGAGTGGCCATAGCACTATGGAAGCTTGCAATGCCCGACAGCTACCAGTCGGTCAGGAATCAGTTTGGAATGCGTAAATCTACTGTGGGGGCTGCAGTGCTGCAAGTAGCCAATGCAATCGTTGAGCAGCTGCTATCAAGGGTAGTGACTCTGAAAAATGTGAAGACCATTGTGGATGGCTTTAATGCACTGGGGTTCTCTAACTGCGGCAGGGCGACAGAAGGAACACATATCCCTATCTTGGCCTCGGCACACCGGGGCAGCCAGTACAAAAAACGCAAGGAGTACTGTTCCATGGTGCTGCAAGCACTGGTGGATCACAAGAGACGTTTCACCGACATCAGTGTGGGATGGCCAGGAAAGATGCATCTTCAGAAACTCTGGTCTGTTTGAACAGCCACAGGAAAGGATTTACTTCCCAGACCAGAAAATTATTGTTGGGGATGTTGAAATGTCTATAGTTATCTTCAGGGATCCAGCCTACCCCTTAATGCCATGGCTCATGAAGCCATACGCAGGCACCCTGGACAGTAGTAAGGAGCAGTTCAACTATAGGCTGAGCAAGTGCAGAATGGTGGTAGAATGTACTTTTGGACATCTGAAAGCGCGCTGGCGCAGTTTACTGACTCGGTCAGATCTCAGAACAACCAATATTCCAATTGTAATTGCTGCTTGTTGTGTGCTCCACAATCTGAGAGAGTAAGGGGGAGATGTTTATGGCGGGGTGAGAGGTTGAGGCAACTTGCCTGGTGGCCAATTTCACACAGCCAGACAACAGAGCGATTAGAAGAGCGCAGCAGGGCGTGCTGCACATCAGAGAAGTTTTGAAAGCCAGTTTCATGACTGGCCAGGGTAAGGTGTGACAGTTGTGTTTGTTTCTCCTGAAGTTACCTGCCCCCTATTATTTTTTATATCTATATCTAAAATGAAAGAAAATAAAATCTAAATTATGTAACAAATAATAAAGAACAGTTTTTAAACAACACATTGAGAGAAATCAGAAGGCAGACTGGGGGACGGAGGGGGTAAGGACAAGTTGAGAAACCAAATCAAAAGTTCACATATGCCAGCTTTCTGCTGCTTGGGCTATCCTCTGGGGCTGAGTGCACCAGTCCCTGTAGCCTATGGAACTTGGAGGAGGGAGGACGGTTATACAGAATCTGCAGCAGGAGTCTGTGGTCTTACTGCCTTTCACGCATTAGATCCGACATACAGCGAAGCATGTCAGTTTGCTCCCCCATGAGCTTGACCATAGCGTCCTGCTTGCTCTCATCGCGTGCCTCCCTCCTCTGTGTTCCTGTAATGCTTTACAGGACTCTGCAATTGTTTGCCTCCACGCATTCAGCTGGGCCCTATCAGTGCGGGAGGATTGCATGAGCTCAGCAAATGTCTTCCTGAGTGTGTTTTTTCTGCCTTCTAATCTGGACCAGCCTCTGGGACAGAGTAGATAGGGGCCACGTTGAAACATTTGCACCTGCGGGAGGAGAAGGAGGGAGGGTAGTATATTAAAATATACATTTCAGAGAAAAAAGGAGACACTTTGGTATGAGTAAGCCATCACACACAGCCAGGCAACAGAATTCAGATTGCAGGCAGCCTAGGGGCACGCGGGGTTCTGCTTCTTCTACATTAATTTCTATGTTTTCAAACTGCTGGGACCCCTTTCCTATACGGAGCAATGCCTGGTGGGTCTGCCATAAAGGAGAGTCTGCGGGCTCTCTGGGATGATCACTTCACACAACCTCCAACCCCACCCACCATGTGGCTCTGATGAGGCTCTGAGCAGGGATGAGCCCTTTAAAACTATATGCTAAACAGCCCAGCGTGGCTGGGTTTCCCCCCACCCCCCACCGTGTGGCTCCGATCAGGCTCTCACTCACCAGAAGTACCTTCTCCAGGATCATGGTCTGGGAGTCCACATTGGGAGTGGGGCGAGGCTATTGGCTCCAGCATTAAGCATAGTTCCTGGCTAGGTGGAAAACGGATTCCCCACCTATGCACTGTCCTCTTCGTCCTCTTCGTCCTCCAATTACTCTTCCTCCTCACAGGTGTCCACGGACAGTAGTGGAGTAGTGGTGGCATCACCCCCCATAATTGCATGGAGCTCACGGTAGAAGCTGAATGTATGGTGCTGTGACCCAGAGCGCCTGTTCACCTCCCTGGCTTTTTGGTATGCTTGCCTGAGCTCCCTGATTTTTGTATGACACTGCTCTGTGTCCCTGGAGTAGCCTCTTTCTGTCATAGCCCTGGAGACTTTAGCGTACGTATTGGCGTTTCTTTTTTTGGAACGTAGTCCTGCCATAACAGACTCGTCTCCCCAACATGCGATGAGATCCAGTACCTCCCATTTGGACCATGCTGGAGTTTGTCTGCGAATCCGGGACTGCGTGATCTGTTGTGATGGTGGACTCTGCATGATCACCTGTGATGGTGGACTGTGCTGACGGTCACCTGTGCTGATGGTGACCGAACAGGAAATGAAATTCAAAAGTTCACGGGGCTTTTCCTGCCCACCTGGCTAGTGCATCAGAGTTGAGTGTGTCATCCAGAGCGGTCACAAGGGAGCAGTCTAGGAGAGCTCCCAGAGGCCAACAACATTGAATTGTGTCCACAATAGCTTTAACCCAGGATTGCTATCTCAATTTAAGCACTACTCCACTTGCCGAGGTGGAACAGAAATCGATGTAAAGAGCGCTTTAAATCAAAAAAGCCGGTTTGGTCATGTGGACGGAATCATTTTTTTTTCAAATTAACTCAGCTAATTCTGAAACAGACTAGTGTATACCAGGCCTTAATGACCATAGTCAGAGAATTGTAGGACTGGAAGGGACCTCAATAGGTCATCTAGTCCAGTCCCCTGCATTCAAGACAGGTCTAAGTAATAACTAGCCCATTCCTGAAAGGTGTTTGTCTAACCTGTTCTTAACAACCTTCAGTGACAGATTCCACAACTTCCCTAGGCAATTTGTTCAAGTCCTTTACTACCCTGACAGTTAGGAATTTGTCCTAACATCTAACTTAAATCTCCTTTGCTGCAATTTTAAGACGATCGCTTCTTGTCCTATCCTCAGAGGCTGAGTACAATTTTTCACCCTCCTCCTTGTAACAACCTTTTATGTACTTGAAAACTTATGTCCCCCCTCAGTCTTGTGTTCTCCAGACTAAACAAACCCAATTTTTTCAATCTTTCTTCATAAGTCATGTTTTCTAGACTTCTAATTTTTGTTGCTCCTCTTGACTCCCTCCAATTTGCCCACATCTTTCCTGAAATACGGCACTCAGAACTAGACACAATATTCCAACTGAGGCCTTACCAGAACACAGTAGAGTGGAAGAATTATTGTGTGTTTTGCAGACCACACTCCTCCTGATACATCCCAGAATTATTTTTGCTTTTTTGGGGAACATTGTTACACTGGTGACAAATTTAGCTTGTGATCCACTATAACCCCCATATCCCTTTTCTGAAGTCCTCCTTCCTAGACAGTTGTTTCCCATTTTGTATGTGTTCCATTGATTATTTCTTCCTAAGTGGAATAAAACAGTTACCTTTCCTGTAACTGGTGTTCTTTGAGATGTGTTGCTCACGTCTATTCCACAATAGATGTGCATGCTCGCCATGTGCACTGTGTCGGAAATTTTTCCCCTAGCAGTACCCATAGGGGAGCACCCCAGCGACCCCTGGAATGGTGCCTTGATGGTGCGGTATAAAGGGCGCTATGCATTCCCCCCACCCTCAGTTCCTTCTTGCCAGACAACTCCAACAGAGGGGAAGGAGGGCGGGATGTGGAATAGACATGAACAGCATCTCTCGAAGAACACCAGTTATGGAAAAGGTAACTCTTCTTCTTCAAGTGATTGCTCACATGTATTCCACAATAGGTGATTCCAAGCTGTATCTGTTGGAGGTAGGTAGGAGTTCAAACTCTCGGGACAGAGTACAGCCCTGCCAAACCCAGAGTTCTCCCTGGTCTGGGAAATGATCGCATAATGTTAGGTGAACGTGTGAACTGAAGACTATGTGGCAGCCTTACAAGTGTCCTGGATGGGGACATGGGCCAAAAAAGCAGCTGACAAGGCCTGCGCCCTAGTTGAGTGTACCTTCACAGTTGGTGGTGGAGGGATTCCCGCCAGGTCATAACAGGTACGGATGCACAAGGTG
The DNA here is from genome assembly GCF_003597395.2 of Chelonoidis abingdonii. Classification (NCBI taxonomy): domain Eukaryota; kingdom Metazoa; phylum Chordata; order Testudines; family Testudinidae; genus Chelonoidis; species Chelonoidis abingdonii. Next base: position 219,391,414 of record NC_133770.1, on the reverse strand, counting down.
ATCCAGTTGGAGGGCCCAAGTGGAGACTGGTCTACCTTTCATGCGCTCGGCTGAGGCGATGAACAGTTGCGAGGACTTTCTGAATGGTTTAGTCCGCTCCAGGTAAATAGCCAGAGCCTGTATCACATCCAGCACATGGAGGTAGCGCTCCTAACTGGACACTTGGGACTTAGGGCAGAGGACCGGCAGAAAAGTGTCCTGACCCATGTGATAGACAGAGACCACCTTTGGGAGGAACCAAGGGTGTCGGCGGAGCTGGACCTTATCTTTATGAAACACTGTGTACAGGGGCTCAGAGGTCAGGGGCCCGAGTTCCAAGACCCGCCTAGCCAACGTGATCACAACCAGGAAGGCCACCTTCCACCGGGGCCCGAACCTGCTCTCAGTAGCCCTGCCTGGGCCATCAGAAGGACCCGGGCCTTGTCCTCTGTCTTTTCCAGGACCTTGCCAATCAGCAGGAACGGGGAAAAGGCATAGAGAAACTGGCTTGACCAGGCCAGGAGGATAGCGCCTCAACCCAGCTCCTCCCCGCCGAGCAGAACCAGGGACTGTGACAATTCTGAAGGGTCACGAACAGGTCCACCCGGGGAGTTCCCCACACTTGGAAAAGTCTGTGCACCACTTCTGGGTGTAGAGACCACTCATGCTGAGAGGAGAAGTCCCTACTCAAGCGATCTGCCCGCGAGTTCTGGGCACCCGGTAGATGTAAGGCCTGTAGGCAGATGTCTTGGGCTATACAAAAGTCCCACAGCCTGAGGGCTTCGTGGCAGAGGATTGGGTTCTGCCTTGCCTGTTGATGTAGAACACTGAGGCCATGCTGTCCATGAGGACCCTGACCACTCGGCCCTCCAGGTGCGAACGGAAGGCCATGCACACCAGCCGTGCTGCCCTGAGCTCCTTAACATTTATGTGGAGGGTCAGATCCTGGGCTGACCACAAACCTTGGGTCTTAATGTCCCCCCACGCCAGATCCAATGCATCGGACACCAGTTCCAGCGATGGGGCCCTGCCCCTGAACAGGACCCGTTGGAGTCTATTTCTCAGGGAGGACCACCACCGTAGGGAGGTGATCACTAGCTCGGGCACCATGTGCACTTTGTCCATCCTGTCCCTGGCCTGGAGAACTCCGAGGCCAACCAGAGCTGGAGGGGCCTCATCCTGAGTCTGGCATGAGGGACCACATATGTGCACGCCGACATGTGACCCAATAGCTGGAGGCACACTCTGGCTGTTGTCACCAGAAACTTTGTGACCATGTTGATGAGCCCCTTCAGGGCCTTGAACCTGTCTGGTGGGAGGGAGGCTCTGGCCGACGAGGCGTCCAGAACGCCCCAATAAACTCTGTGTTGTACCGGGACTAACATGGACTTGGTGTTGTTTACCAACAGGCCCAAAGTCATGCATGTGGACAGAAGGCGCGCCACATGATCCTGCATTTGTGACCAGGAGTTGCCCTTGACCAACCAGTCGTCCACATAGGGGAAGATCTGGATCCCCCACAATGCCTGAGATGGGCTGCTACTACCGACATTCATTTTGTAAATATCCTGGGGGCAGTGGACAGGCCAAACAGGACCGTAAATTGGTAGTGCTCTTGCCCCACCATGAAACGGAGGAAGCATCTGTGCCCTTGAATATATGAATGTGGAAGTACGCGTCCTGCAGATCAAGGGCGGCATATCAGTCCCTGGGATCCATAGAGGGGATAATGGAAGCCAGGGAGACCATGCAGAACTTGACCTTCACCAGGTACTGGTTCAGGCCTTGCAGGTCCAAGATGGGCCTGAGCCCCTTTGGCCTTTGGGATAAGGAGATAGTGGGAGTAGTACCCCTTGACTTTGAACTCCCCCAGTATGGCTTCCACAGCTCCTAGGCCCAGGAGCCGCCCCACCTCTGCTCAAGCACAGCCTCATGCAAGGGATCCCCCAGGAGGGATGGGGCAGAGAGTGAGGAGGAAGTAAACTGGAGGGTGTAGCCCTGGGAGATGGTGTTGAGAACCCATCAGTCTGAGGTCAACTGCAAACACTTTGGGAGGAAAGCACACAACTGATTGGGTAAGGGAAGCTTTATTGAGGGAGAATCTCTGATGAGAACTGGCAGGGCACCCCTGGGCACCCCATCAAAACTACCTTTTCCCGCTTGATTGCCCTTGGAGGACCCAGACTGGAGGACAGGCCAAGAGTGCCTCTGTTGGCACCTCTTAATAGTCCCACGATTTTTTATAAGTCACCTCGTATTTTGAACGGTGGCCTGGGCAGGAGTCTGCTGTGGCTTGAACTCAGGTTTAGCCAGAGCCAGAACAGAGGGACCAAGAGTCTGGAGCGTCGTGCAGGAGTCTTTCAGGCCATGCAGCTTTGTATCTGTTTGTTCCGCAAACAGAGCTTTGCTGTCAAATAGGAGGTCCTGCAGGGAGGTCTGTGCCTCGCCAGACAGCCTGGAGAACAGGAGTCATGATGCCCTTCTCATGGACACTATAGAGGTTGTGTCCGCTGCACCTGAAGCTACCTTCAGGGTTGCCCTGGCAGCTGCTGTACCCTCCTCCACCAGCACTTTGAACTCCTTCCTGTTGCGCTCCTGCAGGGAGTCTCGAACTTGAGCAGGGAACCCCATAACTGAAAGCTTGAGGATGAATAAATTTTTCAGGGTAAGGGCTGGTTCGCCCTGCTGTTACCCGTGGTTGACCAACTCAACCACAAGGGAGTTATGCGCAGGGTGGGCATACAAGTATTCATGCCCTTTGGTGGCCATGAATTCCTTGTATTCTGCTCTCTTAGAGATGGGGGCCAATAAGGCCAGGGTTTGCCACAGGGCATTTGAAATTTTCACCACTCCTTCATGGAAAGGCAAGGCAGTTCATTAAACAGGGAGTCCGAGGGCTCCTCTATCTCCTCTGTCTGGAGGTGGAGGCTTGATGCCACCCTTTTTAAGAGTTCTTGGTGAGCCCTAAAGTCTTCCTGTGGGACGGAGGGGCCATAATCACATCACTGAGGGCGAGGAGGCCGGTGAGGTACTTTGTGTGTTCACCGGCACTGGAGGGTCCACCACCTGGTCAGTATCCAGGCACGGTGCTGAGGATGTACGTCCCACCGATTCCTTCCTCAGAGGTCTGGAGAAGGTGTCCGATGGTCCTTTTGAGGCTCCGGCCACTGAGCAAGCCCCCACCGGGGCTGCACTGGAGGCCACAATGCCCACTGGTACCATTGGGCTGGCCCTGGGGCTGTGGCACCGGCGGAGCCAGCTGTTCGGCCTGGCCCACCAATGGATGACTACGAAGGGAGGCCAGGCTGACATATGACCTGCCACTGTCCCTGGACTGGGAGGAGCAGCAGTGCCAGGAGCGATGCCGACTACAGGACCGCGATCCCGACATGGAGGACCAGTATCATCAGTAGCAGCTGCTCTGGGATTGGCTCCAGCAGGCAGACCCATGATGGTGATCGATGCCCATGGCTGTGGAGGCAGTGCTGTGGCAGGGTCCTGGAGTGGGATGACAAACGGGAACGCTGTCAACGTTTGTGTCATGACTGGCTGCAATAGCCCCTCCAAGACGAGGACCTTTAGCATCGTCTGCCTTGGTCCCGTCGGTGTTCGCTCCTTGAGGTGGAGCAGTGCTGGAGTCTCGGTCACACAGAACCCAACCAGACAAACTGGTGGGAGTTGAGGGCGATCCACGTGGACTTTGCCCTGAATGGTCACTGGGCAGCGAACGGCATCAGGAACGTTCCCTCAGGGCAACTGCGGGGCAACTGCGGAGATCCCAGCGGTGCCTTGCCTGTGGAGCATGGGGCTGACATCGGCGGTGCTCCTGGTACTGGCATGGACATGATATCCCGGCCGGCTGCAGGGCCTCTGGTGCGGAGGGCATCCGGACATCTGGGGAGGCCTGCTCCGAATGGGCCGGGCTACTCTGCTCAATTTGAGTTGGAGGCCTGGAGGCTGGTTGGGATCGAGGACTGCCCAACATCGGCCTAGCCCCTGTCCTGGGTTTACTCCGGTGCCGTGGTAAAGAAGGCCTCTTCCTAGCCTTCTTGGCGTGCCCTGTGGACAGGGAGCAGTGCCGATTAGTCAGTGGTGCCAAAGGGTTACTGCGGTGCCCGGTGCTGACTCAGAGTGGTGCACTGGAGCCAGGGTCAGCGCCGACTCCATCAGAATAGCCCGGAGCCTAATGTCCCTTTCTCTCTTGGTCTGAGGCTTAAACAACTTTTAAATCTTGCAGCAATCACTGAAATGGTTTTCCACCAAACAGCATCAACAGTCCATGTGCAGATCACTAACTGGCACAGATTGCCTACAAGTGTCACACAACTTAAAATGTGGGGCATGCCCCGGCCCGGGCGCTCTAGCTAAACTAAACTAACTACAGGTACCCCACACTGAATGAGTTACAGCAAAGCTGGAGCAGAGCAGTACCGAAGGAACTGAGGGTGAGGGGAGCACGCAGCATCCCTTATACTGTGCCGTGGAGGCGCCAATCCAGAAGGTGCTAGGGGCGCTCCCCTACGGGTACTGCTAGGGGAAAAACTTTTGACATTGGTGCATGTGGTAAGCACACACCCCTATTGTGGAATATACACGAGCAATTACTCAAAGCATTTGCATTTACTTCAGACCACTTCTCCAGTTTGTCCAGATCATTTTGAATTTTGATCCTATCCTCCACAGTGCTTGCAACGCCAGCTCTGTATCATCACAAATAATTTTAGATAATTTGCAGAAGATATTGAACAGAACAGGACCCAGGACCAATCCCTGCAGGAACCCACTTGATTATGCCCTTCCAGTTTGATAGTGAACCACTGTTGATTACTCTCTGGGAAAGTTTTTCCAACCAGTTATGCACACACCTTAGTAGTAGTGCCATCTAGATTATATTTTCCTAGTTTGAGAAGGTCACGCGAGACAATATCAAAAGGCTTAATAAATCAAGATACACCACACATCTACTGCTCTCCCTATCCACAAGGTTAGATACCCTCTAAAAGAAGGATATTAGGTTGATTTGACATGAGTAACAGTCAGCCTGGGTTTGTCAAGAATAAATCATCTTCTAGGTGTTTGCAAATAGATTGCTTGATTATTTGCTCCATTATCTTTCTGGGAACTGAAGTCAAGCTGACTGGTCTGTAATTCCCCAGGTTGTCCTTACTCCCCTTTTACTAGTTGGGCACTATATTTGCCCTTTTCCAGTCCTCTGGACTCTCGCCCGTCTTCCATGAATCTGGCTGCAGACACCTTCTAAAAGTTTTATAATTAGGGTATCACGTAGGCAACCCTTTACCTTGCCTTCTTTCTGTAAACATAAGAATCCTTTATGTACCAGTGAATTTACCATAAGATACAATGTGATAAGTCAGAAGGCATACAATTACTACTGCCAGGATGATTTTGGTATAGAGTGAAGAGAACAAATTGTTCCAAAAGAGTTTAGGGTTCCAAATAAAAACTTTTACTGACCTATAAATCAGTCACATCTACAAGGTGTCAGACTGTTCTTCAGAACTATTGCTTTGAAAGTCTCCAGTGAACCCAGAGCTTTCTGTGGCATTTGTTATGAGCCAACAGGTCAGTACTTGAATTGTACCTCAAAAGGCACGAGTGAAGAGTGTGACAAGAATGGTGGTGATTATGAAGTAAGAATACCAAGGTTTGTGCTGTAATTATCTCCATTAAGTGACTCAGTCTCCAAGATATTAAGTGAAAGTAAGTGTAACCAGTTTAAATGGTAAGACTACAGACTTCTGGAATATGTGCTCCAAGGTACTATCAGAGACAGTGTTCAGAGCTACCCACTTAGAACCTGATCCAATGCTCATTTGCTTCAGTGACCTTTTCCACACAGAATTCAGGTTCAGGTTCAAAAATAACTAGTTGATATCAAGATTGTTTAAAATGTTAACACAACTAGGAATGCTTATTTTTAATTTATGTATGTGTAAGTTTCAAAAGATTCTTTAGAACTTTTCTACATGTTCACAATAATTCTACTGTATACACCAAAAAAGCAGCAGCAGAGACATAAGATAGTTAAGTTACAAGAGCTACACAAATACAGATCTGATATAGTTGCTGTTCATAATAAATCCTATGTAGATAGTAAGGATAGGGCACTGGACTGGGATTTCAATCTGGGTGCAATTCCCAGTTCAGTCAGACTTCATATGTGACCACAGGCAAGTCATTTACAATGGACACTATGTTTAAGATCCCTATCTGTAAAATGCAGATAACACTTCTCTAACCTCACAGGCTGTTGAGAGAATAAAATCCATTAATGATTGTTAGGTGCTCAGATACTACATGGATGAAGGCCATATAAAAAGACAGGTTGGTTGAATTGCTGGTTAAATAGTTCATTATCTAAATGTAAAGGAGAAACACTGCCAAAAGTTAGCCACATTTACATTTAAAAAATTATTTTTATCTCTCTATCAAAGAAAGCTTGCACAATCTAGCCCATTGTAAATCAGTGGGACTATTCCTGCCAGTCCTCACTAAAATGACAAAGGATCAAGTGTAGCCCATAGAATGCAAAGGGTACTTGGTGGAAACAAATCCATGCTTCCACCAATTCTGCTTCATTGTTTCTCATTGTTTCTCCTTCTGATAAATCCTGGTTTGGTAATAGTACTTCTCTGTCCACAATACTGGCTAGAATGCTCTCTCTCAAACTGTATTTAATGTATTAAAAACTGATTTTTTAAAAATAAAAAACTTGTTTAAAAAGGAGACAGTTATAGACCTTGTGTGTAGATCAAGTTGAAGTCAAGCTTAGATCTCTATTTCCAGGCTGTTTCTCACGCAGCTAAAAACCAACATGTATATTTATATCTTTTGTCTAAAAAGGAGCTTCACTACACTGTCAAAGATCTACAGAACAGAACAAAATATTCAGCTACATTTCTCCCCTCAGATTTCATTGTGACACTTTTACAAGTCCTTTCAAATGTAGGCAACATGTTTTACATATTGAAACAAATTACTGCAAATGTAATGTCAGTTTATTCACTATTATGCTCAAGATTCATGTACGCATGTCACTTTCTATGCCTACATCAGATGCTTAATCTGTACCTGGAGGTAATGAATACTGTACAAATATGTCATGTTAGTTAATAGACAATTATTAAGATGAAGTTTTCTGGCTCTTTGCCACATCATTTAAAGCAATATATTGTCAACTAAATTATAAATCTCTTGACCCTTCACATGTCATCAACATTTATGCGTTACCAATATGTTCAGCCTAAAGCTACAGTGCAATTAGTCATTTAAATTGCAGATATCTTTCACACAAGAAAGAATTAAGTTAATCTCTATACACACAGAATCCACTATGGGCCAATGAGCTGCATTCCTTAAACATATAAATGGCAGTCTCGAATATCTTTGTCTACTTACATGGTAAAATATTATGTCAAGAGTATGGCCTAAACTGACAACTGCCAGGAAATTCAGAGCTGAAACTGAAACTACAGCCTTAACTGACAGGGGTGTACTTGGGTCTTGCAGCAAAGTACAATATTCTTTGTTTCATGGTCTCCCTTTTATTACTACAATAGACTGCACCCCAGCTGGACAGGAGAGTTAAGGCTAGAGCATGAACTCTTGAGTTGTCTGGTCGTTTTAAGGGTCTGTATATGTGAAATTCATGTGTGTAAAAAAACCCATTCAAGTCAAAAGGACATCAGTAGTCAAGAGTTTATGGCCACCAGTGTTTAACAGCTGATCTAATCTGACCCCGGGCATAACTCAGGCCACCAACACCACCTGCACACACTAACCGCAACAACTAACATCAGTCACAAGTATTACAACCCACATTAGACTAGACTAGTGCGTGCCACAGGTAGAGAATAGAAGAGACTGAGGAGCACAAGCGCTCAACATCTCTGCAATGTCAGGGAAATGATTCAGTGAGATAGTTCCAGATAAACCTGGCAAATGACTTGCACCCATATACTGCAGAGAAAGGCAGCACCTTCCCCTCCACCCCTCGATCTCTGCTAATTTGACCTGGAGGAAAATTCCTTTCCAAGCTCACATATGGAAATCAGTTAGACCCCGAGCATGTGAGCCCCAACCAGACAAGCACAAGAGAATGCTCAGTGCCACCTCAGCACACTTGCCCACCCCTCCCAATGTCCCATCTCCATGCATGGCCCTTCAGAGGAAGGAGACCAAACCCTCCTAGAATACGTCATGAGGGGGAATCCCTTCCTGACCTCCGCAGGTGGCCAACTGAAAACGTGAAGCCTGAGTTTTGGGCAATATAAGACATACAGTAACTCCTCATTTAACATAGTTATGTTCCTAAAAAATGCAACTAAGTGAAATGATGTTAAACTAATCTTATTTTCCCCATAAGATTTAATGTAAATGCAAGGAGTTAGGTTCCAAAGAGCATTATATACTGCACAGTACTGTACTGTGGTCAGGAAGTGCCCCTGGTTTACCTCACCTCACAGGCACAGCCTGCTCCAGGCAAGGACGCTAGGAAGCACCTTCCCCAGAGAAGAACAGGGACCAACTTTGCCAGGGGATGCTCCAGGCCCACCTCTTCCCACCCTCATTCCACCTCCTCTTGAGTATGCTGCATCCCTGATCTTCCCCTCCCTCCCAAAAAGTCCTAAGCACTGCTAAATAGCTGTTTGGCAGTGCTTAGGACTTTCTGGGAGGGAGGGGCAGGAGCGGAGATGCAGCACTTCCCTGCTCCTCCCCCTCCCACCCAGAAAGTCCTAAGTGCCGCCAAACAGCTGTTTGGTAGTGGGGGAAGCGCTGGGAGCGAGGAGGAGGATGGGGAGAAGAGGAACTTGTGCAATGCTCCCTTTTAAAGTTGCAGCTCTTCTACAGAATCTTACAAGCAGTGGACAGAGCAGGCAGCCAAATGACATTATAAGGGAGCATTGCACAACTTTAAAGGAGCATGTTCCCTAACTGAGCAGTGACGTAACTTTGAAACAACATTAAGCGGGAGGACATTAAGTGACGAGTTACTGTAATCCATAATACAAGGAGAGGAGAAATACCCTTAACTGCACTTTTGTAACAGTATCTGCATACTGGCTCAGTTCTCCAGAACATCTGCTTGCACGTTAGAAGTTCACGCCCAACTTAAAGTGACTGCTTTCAAAGTCACCAATTCAGCAGCTTTTAAGAAGCTTTCCAGCTGCACTAATGTCCAGTGATGAATGGCATCAAGCAGCAGGCAGGCTAATCAGCTTGGAAGCTGGGTACATCACATGATATACAAGCAGCAGGAACCCAGTTCTCATCTCCTACTGAACCAGTGATCTGAATTTAGTTTAGATTTAAATACAGTTGCATCTTAATCCAATATTTGAGTTGATGAATTATGTTAATACCCACACAAGAATACTTCGCTAAGGGCTCGTCTACACTACCAAGTTTTGTTGACAAAACTTATGTCAACACCCAAAAGTTGACAAAACAAAAATCGCCAAAAGGTGTTCACACTTGCTCCCTCTGTCAACGGATCACATCCACATTGGGGACACCACCGATAGGTGAGAAATGCACCATGGATATGTATCCCACAGTGCACTGTTGTGGGAAGGAAGAGCTGATCGCTGAGCATCTTGGGCTTCTACCCAAGTCATCATGAGTAGCTCCGTGAGCTCTCCATGCTGAGGAATGGCAAAGCAGCACACAAGTGTGTCCTCCTCCCCCTGCAGCAGCAGTCTACCTGCTACTATGTTCTTAGTGCAGGCCAGAACAAGAGCATTCCAATGATTTGCTCCTTCTTTGTTCTCCAAAGGGAGCAGCACACAGATACTTCCTGGAGCTTTGAAAGGGGAGGGGCGCATGTCTGCAGGGCAACAGAGATCAAAACAGTGAGCAGAGCAATCAGGGCAGGCGTTGTGGGATACTGACAGAAGCCAGCTCTGTCGACAAAACAATCAGCAGTGTCTACACTGGCTCTTTGTCGACAATAAAGGGAGGGGAAAAGACAAAAGTATCTTACAGGGGTGGAAATTTGTCACCAAAACTGAGCATTTTTTGTGACAGAAGTCCCAGTGTAGTGTGTACCCTCTTCGTGTTTTGTCACCAAAAGGCAGTTTTTGGTGACAAAACTTGCCAGTGTAGACAAGCCCTAAGGCCTTGGCTACATTGGCGCTTTACAGCGATGCAACTTTCTCGCTCAGGGGTGTGGAAAAACACACACCCCTGAGCGCTGCAAGATACAGTGCTGTAAAGCGCCAGTGTAAACAGTGCCCCGGCGCTGGGAGCACGGCTCCCAGTGCTGCAAGCTAATCCCCACGGGGAGCTGGAGTATGTGCAGCGCTGGGAGAGCGCTGGCGCTGCAACCACACTCGCACTTCAAAGCGCTGCCGTGGCAGCGCTTTGAAGTTCCGAGTGTAGCCAAGCCTTAAGAGAGAATTAAGATTGAAAAGGTGCTTACCCCTACTACAGCTAACATCCAAATGTTAAAACACCTGTTATACGCATTAAACTCTGAAAAATAGAAAGTCCTATTATTATTAATATAATTATTACCCTTCTGTGGTAGGCCACTCCCCTGATCACCTCCCTAAGGGGTAGGGAGGTCTCTTTTGGCAGTGATGTTGGGCAGCAAAGACTTGTTGCTCAGGGACTTATCCATGCTCCTTCCAGTGCCCCATGAGCACGTCCAAAGCTATAAATGCATTTAAAAGTTTAGTACTGCTGATAGTTGCATCAAATTAAAATGCTGCTAGAAACCCTGTCATAGATGGTGCTCCCAAGATAGACAGCAGAACTCAATCAGCCTGATCGGACTAGAAGGGATTCCAGTTCTAGAAAAGAAAAATATCTGGTAACCATTTACCATCCTAGATCTTGACTTTACCCCCAATTTGTGACCAACTGGACAGTAAGCAGTATGGAGAAATGAAATACACTCCTCCCATACCTGTACTTGGAAGGAACTACTGGCTTATTTACGGACTGTTCTGTTCAGTACTTTGTCCAAAGGATTTATCTGTGAGGGAACAAGATCTAGCTTACAGTGTTTTATAAACATGTAAAATGATGACTGAGTTGAAGCCCTGCACACATCAGTGGTGATCAATGCCATTTCTACTCAAGAAGGTGCCACAGAACAGGCTGTGAGAACCTTGATTCTTTCTGGTACAGGGATTTTGAATTAGATAAGCAAAGATCTGAAATCAAATATACCACTTTATCCATCTGGCAACGAATGACTTTATGTACTTCCTAAGTTTCAGGGGAAGACACCTGAAGGTGTCTATATTGTTCAGGTTTTGTCTCCTCACCCTCTAATGTTGTGGGTCTGGGCGCTGATGTTAAAAGAACAGCTGCTCATAGGGATGTGAATATGAGGGGAAGTTCTTCCATGGATTTAGAGGTACCTGCAGAGATGATACTTAGTGTCTAGACCACACTGGAGAAAGTCCAGCAGTTTTGGAATACTGGGTTTTTGGTACCGTTTCTTCATTCATTAGAAATGAATGAGACTCATGCCCATAATTTAGCATGAGCTGGATAATAGAAGCCATGTGATTTATTACAAGTGTTGTTACCTTGGATCCTAAATCCCTTCCGGTGTCTCATCTTGCTTACTAGTCATATTGTCAAACTTCTGTGGGCTGGAATTGGGGTCCCGCAGAAGTCAAGGTATTTGCAAAGCTGGGAACTTACCATATCAGCTATAGCATTTGTTATTTACAAAGCACTGTCAGGGTGTTTTGTGCTATACAAATCATGGAGGAGACAAATGGAAACATTTGAAAAACAGATTAAAGTGCCATTAAAAAAGTGATTTAGGTACTTAGGAGCCAAAGTCTCATTTAAAGTCAGTGGAATTTAGGTCAAGACACCTGAAAACAAAACAGTGTCATAGATTGAGAATTTTTTGGCAGAGATTTTGAGTAACATTTTGAAAAGCACTAAAGTCCCATTTTCAAAAAGTGTCGACCTAAATTCCATTGACTGTCAATGAGACAGACCCTAAAGTACCAAAAATTATTTTTGAAAATGAGTCTTTAAGTGTTTTTTTAAAATGTTATCCAGAATCTCTGCCAAAGAATTCTCAATCTCAGATAGACAACAGATCAGGAAACACTGAATGGCCAGACAATCATTTTATCTCATAGTGGTGCTGCATCTTAAAATCGAATAGCCATCCAGTGTAGGGTAGAGACAAGAATATCCAAAGGATGAAAGACAGAGCAGTCAATTTAGTTTTAAGCTTCTGTAATGCAACCACAAGCACTGATGATGCAATATACTAGATAGCTGTTCACAGAATGAGATACATTTAGCATGTAAAAAGAATGAGGAGTACTTGTGGCACCTGAGAGGCTAAAATTTATTTGGGCATAAGCTTTCGTGGGCTAAAACCCACTTCATAAGATGCATGCAGTGGAAAATACAATAGGAAAACTAAATTTGTTAGTCTCTAAGGTGCCACAAGTACTCCTCATTCTTTTTGCTGATACAGACTAACAGCTACCACTCTGAAACCTGTCATTTAACATGTAGCGCGAGTACACAAAATAGAGTGTAGACATACTGCTTTCATGTTAACTCTGATGTTCCCCTTCTGCATAGAAAGACTTAAATACTCAGCTTTCATAGAGCAGAGTATCTATGCAGCTAAGTTAGTGGATTTGCATGTGACTGTCAAGATCCTATCTACAAACAATACAGGTGGGAGCCTACATTTCCAGTTTTACTGTAAGCCAGGGTTCCTGTTATTTACTGCTAAAATGGTCCACTCCTGTTGCAGACAGAACTACTCCTCTACAAGTCATATCTAGAATAAAGGTTTCTTCAATCCACTGCAATAGCCAAGAACTATTAACAAGAACTTGATATTACAATGAGAATAGTAAGTCAGTCAATACAAATGTCACTAACATGAAAGCAAGTGTATGAAAGAAAACACCTACAGCATATGTGGCTTTGTTTATTTCTAAATTGCTAATGTAGAAATGTGGGTCAGAAAGTAACAATTGTTAGCCACACCAATTTTATTTCTTACTCTCCCCAAAACTACATTAGTGTAAATTTCTGATCAGTGTTTTCTGTACATAGTAGAATAGTCTGAAATTCTCTCTACAGAAGTTGGAGATCAAATATGCATTCATTGCAATTTCTTAGTTTCAAATGTAATGTATATATTATATATTCCCAATTTTTATATTACACTGCATATAGGTACAGTGCTGTTAATTTCTAAAACTGCAAGAGATTTGCAGGAACTAGAATCTTGTAAAATGAAAACAAATTTTATAAGCACTTATTTAAAAGCTGTGGTTTTGTACTTCCTCAGCGGAAGAGATTCCCTGCATTTGATTTGGGAACTTTTAAGAACTACGTTTCGAAAAAGAATACTTTTCACTATATTTGCTCCAACCCCTCAGACAGAGACAAACACCTACAAGATTTCTGTCAGGCCTTCTTAAAACTACAATATCCACCTGCTGAAGTGAAGAAACAGACTGACAGAGCCAGAAGAGTACCCAGAAGTCACCTACTACAGGACAGACCCAACAAAGAAAGTAACAGAACGCCACTAGCCATCACCTTCAGCCCCCAACTAAAACCTCGTTCAGCGTACATCAAGGATCTAACCTTATCCGTGAAGGACGATCCATCACTCTTGCAGATCTTGGGAGACAGGCCAGTCCTTGCTAACAGAGCCCCAAACCTGAAGCAAATACTGTCATAACAGTAGTTAAGGTGTAATGTTTCTTTTACCTGTAAAGGGTTAACCAAAGGGAACCACACACCTGACCAGAGGACCAACAGGAAACCGGATTTTTCAAATTTTGGGTGTGTGTCTTTTGTTCTGACTCTCTGTTCTGTTCTTCGGCTCTGAGAGTGAACTTTTTCTCTTCAGCTTCTGTAATCTTCTGTTCAAGTTGAAGTACAAGGTAGAAAGACAGTAAGCGTCTATTGTTTTTTTTGTATATTACATGTGTTGCAGTTTGCTAGAATGTTTTAAATTGGATATCTTTTTTAATAAGGCTGTTTATTCATTTTTCTTTTAAGAATTGACCCTGATATTGTCAACCTGATACAGAGACATTTTATGCCTTTTCTTTCTTTTTAAATAAAGCTTTTCTTTTTAAAACCTGTTGGATTTCTTTTCTAAGTGAGGCTCTAGGGGATAGAAATCCCTGTGCAGGATTTACAGTCTCTCTCAGGAAAAGACTGGGGGGGAAGAGAGGGGGGAAGGTAAATGCCTTCTTTGTTTGTTGATATCAAGGAGTTTAAGTACAGTAATCTTCCAGGATAACCACTGAGGGAAGCCTGGGGAGGAAGTAAAGAGAAGACAAGGAGAGAGGGGTTATTTCCTTTGTGGTAAGACTCAGGCATCTGAGTCTTGGGTCCCCCAGGGAAGGTTTGGGGAGACCAGGTGAGCTAAAACACTGGAAATTTTTGGCTTGTGGCAGGCATCAGATCCAAGCTGGTATTAAGCTTGGAGGTTTCATGCAGGCACTCACATTTTGGACGCAAGGTTCAGAATTGGATTTATGCTTATGATAAATACTCACCAGCAACCACACACCATACAACAAAAACATTAACCCAGGAATCTATCCTTGCAACAAAGCCCGTTGCACCTCTGTCCACATATCTATTAGGGACACCATCTAGGACCTAATCATATCAGCCACGCCATCAGGGCTCGTTCACCGTGCACATCTACTAATGTGATATATGCTATCATGTGCCAGCAATGCCCTCCTTGCCATGTACATTGGCCAAACTGGACAGTCTACGTAAAAGAATAAATGGACACAGATCAGACATCAAGAATTATAACATTCAAAAACCAGTCGGAGAACACTTCAGTCTCCCTGGCCACTCGATTACAGACTAGAAGTTTTCACATATTACAATAAAAAAACTTCAGAAACAGACTCCAACGAGAGACTGCTGAATTGGAATTAATTTGCAAATTGGACACCATCAAATTAGGCTTGACTAAAGACGGGGAGTGGATGGGCCATTACACAAAGTAAAACTATTTCCCCATGTTTATTCCCTCCACACACAATTCCTTACATCTCCTTGTCAATTGCTGGAAATGGGTCATTTTCATTACCACTACAAACAGTTCTTTTTCCTCTCCTGCTGATAATAGCTCACCTTAACTGATCACTCTCCTTATAGTGTGTATGGTAACATCCATTGTTTCATGCTCTGTGTATATATCTTCCTACTGTTTTTTCTACTACATGCATCCAATGAACTGGGCTGTAGCCCACGAAAGCTTATGCTCAAATAAATTTGTTAGTCTCTAAGGTGCCATAAGTACTCCTGTTCTTTTTGTGGATACAGACTAACACGGCTGCTACTCTGAAACTTTTCACTACTACTGTTTTACCACCATATGAGAGAGCCTCCATTTTAGATGATGACACTCGATTGCCTCATCATAGGTAACACTATCTGGCTCATCATGAAGCAATACACACTAATACAGAATTAGAAGAATCAGGGAGAGAATTTGTGGCTCAAAGTGTTCTTCCTCACAAAAGCTAGCATTCTCTCCTTTTAGTGAGAATTTCAAACATCCTTGTCACAAATACATTTTAAAAAAAGTGTCCCCATCTTACAATTCATTAACATTTGTCCCCCACTTTTTGGAAATGTGGTAAAAGAAATCTACAGAATTGAAGTCTCAAGATCTCCCCTGCACACAGCGTCCATACAAAGAGTACTCAGGGCCTAGACTTTAAAGAAATTAATGAAGATATAAAAGGGTACAACTGAAGAGAACTTCTGATGATACTTGGAATGCAACTTTCACCAACTGGCATGTATTATCATGATAACCAGATTCTTTTACAAGAGCTTAAATCCAAATTTATTTTGAATACTGATGTTTGATCCTGATAAAGAGAATATAACAAATGTCTCAAACAAGAACAAAAGATAATTATTCTTTATATTGACATTTATGTAGATTCTAGACCTGGAAATGTTTGCCTTAACTGTCAGCTTGATAGTCTCCATTGATTTTTCCATAGCCATAACCTTGCTGAAATGTAGTGGCATGTATCCATCATCAATAGACATAGCACACAGTTTACCGTATACTGTGGCACAGATGTCCATGCTGCTTTAGAGAACAAAGGAAGGAGTATGTCATTGCCTAGAGGAGTTTACAATTTAATTCAGACGTAAAAACAGGGGATGACAAAGGGTAATGGGGCTTTAAGGGAGACAAAAGGTTCCAACAGTAGATCATATGCTTATGTCAGTATCTCAGTTCGCAGCTGATTTGTCCAATTTTGTTCCCTGAAATCTTAAATATTTCTTTAAAATAATTCACGATATTATTTTGTCTTCAAAATATTTAGAGTGCAAGAGTGACCAGCTTACAGGAGAGAGTATTAGCACTGGAACAAGAGTCTTGAGGAGGAAACAGATGAGAGATTGTACAGCACAGAGGATGAGGAAGAATATTCTCAGGTGAGGAGCCATCATGAACAAAGGTACAGACCCACTAGTGGGAAGTAGGAGAGTAGGGAAGGGACATGGTGCACACATTATAAGATGGATTTTAGCCTTTCACTTGTTATTTTTGGAGCAGTGACTGGAACCATTACAGTCTAGCGTGTTAAGCTGCCCTCTGTCAGTGCTTGCTAGGATTTCTTTGCCCAGTGAAGGTAGATTTGAATATAAAACGTTAATTTATGTAGGTGAAACATTTCACTTCATCACATTTGAAAACTAATCATTTCTCTCCTCCTTTCTTAAATACCCAGCAGCTTTAGTTTACATTACTGACTAATGATCTGAAACACTTCCATTTATTTTTTAAATACTGAGTTATAGTATGAGGGAACAGAAAAATTAAACATACTAACATCTTATTCTCTAATTTTAAGCTATGTTGGAGCACAGTTGAATGCCCCAATTTTTTTTTTTTTTTTAAACATACAAAGTGTTACCTGGTGCAACTTGAACAGTCATGGTAAAAGTGACTTTAAAGAAAACCTAATACTACAATTAATATTATATATCTAATTGAACTGCACAAAGGAGAACTAGAATGCAAGAAAGAAATCCTTCCAGCACACTACTCAGGTACTGAAAATGGATACAGAAGTATTAGGGACAGATTTATTCCTAACTGCTCTAAACCAAGAAATTCTGGCATTTAAGATGGAGTATAATACCTTCTATATTTGTAATACAAAATGAATAATTATACTCCATGAGTTTAAATTACTCAGACAAGTTGCCCAAAAAGATGATTTTAAAGATGCCAAATGTGTATTGGCCTAAAGCCACATTGTACTTGCTTTCATCAATTTGAATTCATTGCACAAATTCATCACCAGCGTGTGCTCATTCCATGACAGCATGCTGGGTATATAGTGCTGGAAAATGGTGCTTCAGAGCCTCTGTCACAAATGGTGTTAAGCAGGGCTGTGTTCGCATCTACACTATTTACTATTCTCTTTGGGATTATGCTGATAGAGATCCTCTCAGACTGAAATGGAGGTATTTATATGCAATTCTGCGAAGCATCTTCAATCTCCTCCATCTTCATGTTCGCACTAAACTGACTGATTTGCTCATTAGGGAGCTCCTCTTGGCTGATGACTGTGCACTCGTAGCACATATCGATGAAGACACAGCATCTAATCAACTGCTTTTCTATATCAGCCAAGCGATTTGAACACTATCGGCCTCAAGGAAACCAAAGTGCTTTACTAGCCTGCTCCAGGAAAAAAAAAAAAAAAAAAAAAAAAAAAAAGTATTTTGTCCCCGCAATTGCAATTGATGACACACTGCTTAAAACAGTAGAAAAATATGGCTCTCTTGGTAGCACTTGATCTAATAATGCCGTGATCAATGATGAAATTGCCTGTATTTCTAAGTGCCTATGGATGACTCACTGCCTGGAGAAGGTGAGAGGCATTCGATTCACACCAAGATTAATGTCTACTGTGCAATTGCATTCAGCACTCTTCTCTACAGATGTGAAACAGACACGATAGCAGGCACTTGACACAACTAGAGCATTTTCAAATGCCCTATCTGCATCTCATCTGTAATATCAAGTGGTCGGACAGGATACCAAAACATGGAAGTCCTGGATTGGTGCTGCATAACTCGTGGTGAATCCCTAATCATACAGGCACAAATTTGCAGGTTGGTCATCTCGTACCTATGGGTAGTTTGTGACTTCCCAAAACCATATTTTATGGACTGCTGAAAATGGGAGCATGTATGCTGGGAGGCCAACAAAAACAACATCACGACACTCTCAAAGCTCACCTAAAAGCTGGCCAAGTCTAGCTGAATACATGGGAAATTGCTGATGATGATAGATCAGGATGAAGGCAGGCGTGTTGGTCTGCGATTAAGCCATTGAGAATAACAGAACAGAAAAAGTCAAAGTGTGAGTGAAGAAAGCAGGCTGTGTCAAAAACACGTGGCCGTGTCTGCCCAATGGGTGGACACATCTGTGGATTCCTCATTGGTTTATAGTTGCACAAGATGCACTGAAACAAGCTGACTCATATCAACTGTAACTGGAGACTCCAACGATGACAGCCTCTGAAGAAAGGCTGTTTATTGCTTAGCATGTTATGAATTATGGGTATTCTACTTCTAGCAATATTAAATGGGACTCAGACCCATTTTTATTTTTCTATACCAAATATTACTTTCTTTACAGTCACTAAGTTTTGTTCAGACATCTTCGGACATCAGTTTAGACGTTCCCAGAGAAAAAAAGGTTACATTCACAAAATATCTACTGTGAAATTGAATAAAGCATCAAAAAAGATTTTCCAAAGAATTACGTATTCTTAGACAAACCACTCCTCTGTTCAAGACAACAAATACCACACATGAACATGCAGAGTTGCATTCAAGAAACAGGTTGTTTTCACATGCGAAATTACCTTCATGACATCTTTTACTAATCAGCATGCTAGGATTTAGATGTTGGTCCAACTAGAGATGACATGAGATCAATACAACACACATCAAAAGTTAAATTTATGAATGTACATTTCCAATGGAACTTATGACAAATATGACCAGGTTTGTGTCAGTTTAAAAAAGGGTTTGGATGTGAACTTAAAGTACTGCATTAATGGCCCAAAACACTGCAATATCACACTATTCTCAGCTGTACTTATCTGGTACAGTGCTATCAAATTTTTAATAAAGGAAACAATGGACATGCCAAAGAATGAGAGTGACAGATGAAATATGTAACAGGAAGCCATTACACAGCCTCTTATGCCAAGAAAGGGTTAGCAATTGCAACCTTGTGTTATATAGCTTTTCCTTATCAAAGGCACTGTTAAAAAACAAGAATGATTAACCAAAAAAACTTGGTGGGAAGGGAGTGAGAGTTGAGGAAAGTTATTCTAATGCCAGGCTCATGTTTTCAAGTCTTCCTGTGGTGTTACATAAAAAGACAGATAACAAGCTCACTTGTACATGCAGAACAAAGGCCATTATTGATGTATTGAAGATTCCAAGGAACATAAAAGTACCCACTCAAAAGGAAGATAAGTTCTTATTATGTTTTCTGTGGCCAGGTTGAGTTGGTTCCTCCACCTCACTTGCTCTGAAGGGCCGGATGGCAAACAGAGATCACGGAGGAGTCTCCTACTTGCTAGGTCTTCCTCCTTTGCTTTTCCAGTTTGATTCTTTCTGACCTAGGAGATTGCTTTACATCCCGAAGGACAGTCTCTTGTCAAAGGCTGGACTAAGAAAGACTTGCAGGGTGGGAGTCTCCACAGTATTGAACCAGCTGCAGAAATTAGGCCGGTAAGTGGAAAGATATAGGCTCTTTCCATGCATGTCTCAGTTCAGAACCACACAAGTGTAGGACTGGAAGGGACTTCAATAGGTCATCTAGTCCAGTCCCCTGCACTCAAGGCAGGAATATGTAACATATTCCCCCTCAGTGTTCTCTTCTCTAGACGAAACAAATTCATTTTTTTCAATCTTTCCTCATAAGTCATGTTTTCTAGACCAGGGGTCTCAAACTCAAATGACCATGAGGACTAGTACACTGGCCTGAGGGCTGCGTTTACTGACACCTCCCTCCACCGCCCTTGGCCCCGCCTCTTCCCACACCTCCCCTGCCCCCATTCCAACCCCTTCCCTGAAATCCCCACCCCAACTCTGCCCCCTCCTTGCCCCCAGCAGGTACAGGAGGGGTGTGGTGGAGACTCAGGGCATGGAGTTTGGGTGTGGGGTGCAGGAAGGGTGATGGGTGCGGCAGGGGGCTCAGGACAGGGGGTTAGGGTGTAGGAGGGGTGTGGCTGGGGGTTCAGGTGCAGCTTCAGGACAGGTTCAGGGGGCAGACTCTGGCCTGATGCACACCAGGGGCAGGGCAGGCTCCCTGTCTACTTGCCCTGTCCCCGTGCCACTTCAGGAAGCGGCCGGAACCTGGGGAAGGAGGGGTGCAGGGGTTTGTGTGGCTGGTGCTTCAGGCACCACCTCCAGCAACTCCCATTGGCCGGGAATGGGAAATCATGTTGGGCCGGAGCCACTCTAGATAAATGCTGGGGGAGGAGGGGGGGCAGCAAGGAGCTCGTGGGCTGCAGAAAATAACCCCACAGGCTGAGACCCCTGTTCTAGACCTTTAATCATTTTTGTGCTGTCCTACTGACTCTAGTTTGTTCACATCTTTCCTGCAATGTGGCAGCCAAAATTGCAGTACAATACTCCAGTTGAGGCCTTATCAGCAGAATAGAGTGGAAGAATTACTACACCTGTCTTGCTTACCACACTCTTGCTAATACATCCCAGAACAAGGTTTGCTTTTTTGTGCAACAGCATTAGACTGTTGACTCTCATTTTGCTTGTAATCCACTATAACCCCCAGATCCCTTTCTGCAGTACTCCCTCCCAGGCAGTCACTTCCCATTTTGTACATGTGCAACTGACTGACTGTTCCTTCCTAAATGGAGTACTTTGTGTTTGTCCTTATTGAATTTCATCCTATTTACTTCAGACCCTTTCTCCAATTTGTCCAGATCATTTTGAATTTTAATCCTATCCTCCAAATCATTTTCAACTACAGCCCTGCAAATCTGCGGATATTTGCTTTGTATCCCCATCCATGGATGCAGATTATCCACACACCATTTTTGCAGATCACAGCTCGGATGCGGATACAAATTTTGTATCTGCACAGGGCTCTGCAACACACTCACCTGAATGTAGTGGCTGTTACCCAGCCCTCAGGCTTCAGCTCGGCTCTCTGAATCAAGCAGCAGAAGCTTGCTGGGCATTCTGGGAGTTCCAGTCCCCAGCTTGCTCAGATACGGGAGTAAACTGCAACTCAGAGAAGGGAGTGTGATACTGTGCTCCTACGCAATGAGCACAACACAGCATGTGTTAGAACCGCCGCAGCTGTGTAGGGGTATCCAAGCCCCCCAACACTGGGAGGGTGGTGCTGTACACGAGGACCCAGGATGTAGCCTCCACCCAGAGTGGGGAAGGAAGTACGACTGGGCAGAGCAGGTTGTGGGAGGTCTCTGGGGAGAAGTGGGAAGACTTGGGGGTTTGATACAGCCCTGCGTCACTGGTGTGAGGTGACCTGTGGAGCTGTTAGCAGAGCCCTGCAAATCCATGGATATCAGAGGACAATTTATACAGATCGGATGTGGATACAAATTTTTGTATCTGCACAGGGCTCTACTTGCAAACCCTCCCAGCGTGGTATCGTCCACAGCATTTATAAGTGTACTCTCTATGCTGGGGTAGTCAATAGGCAGACCATGGGCTAAATCTGTAAATTCAAGTTAGGACCTGGGTAGAGGCATCCATAGTTAAGTTCTCTGTCTGGATATGGATGCAGGAGCATCGTTGGCACTGGTGATGCCGCCCTTCCTAGCCAAAGCTATTCTATTATAACTCCCACTTACAAATTCCCTCTGAAACTCGTTTGTTGTCCCTTGTTCACTAGCTCTCCTTGGTCGCTTAGCCTCTGGCTTTTTAGTCCTTCTCTCCTAGGTCAGCCCTACCCCCGCTTTTCCACATAGGCACCCTCTGAAAGAAACATTCTAGAAAAGATGATCATGAGAACTGTTACTGAATTAGAGGATGCAGCATGAGGGCTATGGAGAGGGAAGGAAGAATGGAAACTGCTTACCCCTTCATTCTTTTACCCTCACCTTCTCATGCAAGACAGCTCCTCATGGACTTCTGCTCTAACATTCTGATCAAAGGTTGTGTCTGCAGATGTCTGCATGTTCAACCAGTGGTGGGGTCTAGTGAGCAAGTGCAAGGAATTAAAAGTGGCATATTTGCTAATTTAATCTGATGACACTTCTCATGTCTAGACCAAGAGGTGGCCATGTCTCTAGTGTAGTGGATCTAAATCTTGGAGAAGTTTGGCAGCCTCATAAGTCTTAGATACCCAACACAATTCATCTGGCCAGGGTGTATCCCACCACCATGAGCTCTTCCCCTGAACCGTGGAAGAGAATGAAAAAGGGAATCTTTTCTGCTCAATGTTTCTGATTCAAGACCACCTCAAAGGCCTGTTTGAGATGACAGGTGTTACAGGAAGGGAAAAACTTGAACAAGACTGGAGTAGAAGCTTGGATGGGGGAATATGGTTCGGAAATGAGTCGGACGTCAGGATTTTTGCTAAAAACTAGGACAGAAGCCAAGGATCATGTTATTATGGGAAACTCAACAACACAAGACTATAGGATCACTATATAAGAGACAGCTACTCAAGCCACCTCAGGGAGAGGAACAGATGATGTGTTAAAGGGAGACTCATACTAGGTATAGCTACACTGCAGCTGGGAGCTAGCCTTGTTTCTGCTAGCGGGGTTTGAGCAATCACACTAAAAATCGCAGCAGGGATTTTGGAGCATGGGGTTGAGCTTTGGCTCTCAAGCCTAGGGGTCAGGAGGGATGAAAGTAGGGCCAAACTGCTCTTCTTAGTGTCATAGCTTGAATCCCTCTGGCACGAATCTGTCTACCTGTGCTGTAAGACTCACCTCCACTGAGATTTATACACCCATGTTCTGACTCCCTTTGAGGCACTATGGAACTCAGGGCAGAGGAAGTAGTTTCAGAGAATGCGACACTGGGGAGAGGATCCCACCTTGTCTCACTCTCTACTGGGAAAGCAAGGGCTCTAGTGCAGAGATTAGGCTTTTGATGAAAGCCAGCTGCTGGAAGTTTAAGAAAGCTGAGATTCTGGTGCAGCTGAAAGAATCTCTATGCCCTACATAAGGGGAATGGTCCACATGCCAAAACAAAAGTATTTCTCTTTCAAGGGGTTAGCATGGTCAAGACCACCCTACTGGAGATTCCAGACGCCTTCAGGAGCACACTGCAACAAACCATGTTAAAGGACTTTGGCCTGTCTACACAGATTTTGTACAGGTATAACTACATTGGTATGGGGTGCGATTTTGTAACGAAATAGTTAGCAGTGCAATCTCTAGTACGGATGCAGATGCCTTATATGGGTATTGCTTAATCCCCTTCTTGAATGTCTGTGATAGTTAAATTGGTACAACTTGTGTGTTTAGACAAGGGCACCTGGGTCAGGAGGAAATTACTTGAACCCACTGTCCTGACCCATTGGGGAGCATAGCTTGTGTACCAAGGCCCCTCAGTTATCCTAGGACAACTAGGATTAGAAGTCAGATGCCTCTTTACTACTTCTGTGGGCCGAGGCGGCTGGTTTTGTCTTCCAGAGACCACCTCAACAGTTTGTCCCTCTGGGTGAGACTCTCTTCCCCTTTAGGGAAGCTAGGCAGCTAGTTGTCTGTCACAGCCCCAGAAACAGTTACGCTGCTGTCACACACCATGGAAGTTGTGGAGGTTTCCTCTCAGAGATTAAGCAGAGACTCATCACTCTTGATTATGTCTTGTAAATACAGCACTCCTTTTACACAGCATGCTCATCAATAGGGCATCTGTGTTGGTCATGGATTCCGTGACTTCCGTAGCGGCCAGTGTGGCTAATCCCAGGACTGCCCAAGCAGCTGACCCCAGGCCAGCTGGCTGGAGCAGCCACAGGCTGTGATCCCTGGCCAGCTGGTGCCATTGGCCCCCGAATGTGTCCCCACCCCCAAAAGCAGCCCCCTGGATTTGCCCTCCCACAAGATTTATCTCCCATAAGATTTAATCACAGGTATTTTTAGTATAAGGTCATGGACAGGTCACGGGCCGTCAGTTTTTGTTCATTGCCTGTGACCTGTCCATGGCTTAATTGTAGCATCACTCATCACAATAATATACATTATTAGAAACTATATTCAAATAATTTCAGTTCACAAAAACTAAAGCTTTTAGTATTTCTTTAGTCTTTAAATATTTATTTTCCCTACAATATTCAACAAGCCTCAGTGAGGGCTTCCCTCCTTTTTTCCCCAAAAGGTATAGAAGATGTTCCATTTTAATATTGAATTAAATGCATACAAGACATTTCAGTACCTCAAGCCCAGATCCAAGGTTTGGTGAATCCAGTGGTCTCTTTTTCCTTGGCCCAATCGCTGCCAAAGCTGTGAGATTGGCTTCTTTTTGTTGCATCTGTGCCAGCTCCAACTGTTGCATCTAATTTAAAAAAGAGAAGTATGATATATGGGATACTGAAGGGCCAGTTTTGTTCATTCAGCTTCAACCATTTGATCTGTCTTTTACGTAGCTTATAAAATCTGCATCATACATGAGACAATGGCTTTTCAGAAGTTGCAATTCCAGTAGTCAGGCCCATTGCCACATTAGTCATTTTAGGAACCCAGCAAATGCTAATCCTACTACATGCGCCATGGAATTGTCCTTAGGTTCAAGTGTTTTGGGAAGACAGCACCTAGGATCAACAATACTACCAGTGATATCCCTGTTGATCTTCAAATTCAGTGAATTTTGCTATTTCTTGATTAGTGAGACAAGAAAAGTTTTGGCTCAGAACCAGTTTAAATGGCCAAAAAAACCATTTTGAGAGTTGAAGGTTGTCGATATTGAGAACGGGTCACACTGTACTCAGTTTCACAGATGGTGTCGATTTCAGGTGACCGGATGTCCTGCTTTTAAGGGATAGTCCCGATATTCAAGGCTTTTTCTCATATAAGTGCCTATTACCCTCCATCCTCTGTCCTGATTTTTCACACTTGCTATCTGGTCACCCTATTTTCATTTGAGCAAGCAAGAGAAATTCCAAAACATAATGTGTATTTGACAGCATTCATTTTGACTTCAATTATCTGAAGCTTAATTTTGTGAACCAAAGGCTTGTGCCCTGACACTACTCTAAATAGTCATGGGGACAGAATACGTGGATCAGAGGAATTTTCAGGTGACTGAGGTTTAATAGCATGCAGGTAGCACTTCAATTCTCTCATTAGTTAATTTTTCAATATGTCAGGCTTTTTTTTTAAATTTGTATGAGATGTTTAACACTCCAGATACTTATTTTCAGTTGTTCATGAAGAAAAGAATTCCCTCAAAATAAGTCAAGACTTAGAGAACAGATTCCATGATTAGCTGGTTGGATTAGTTTAGTCAAAATGATGACTAACAAGCTTTTTAAATATGCTGTCATGCTACCATGAAAAATCACCAGCAGTTTTTTAAAAAAAAACTAAAAGTTTCATATAGCAGGGCAAGTACTGCTGCTTCCCAAGCGTGTTAACATAAGAATAGTTCATCTATAGGATAGTGGAATAACTCAAGAAAACAGAGGGGGAGTGAACAAAGTATTCCCCCCTTCATCCCCTGGGGGAGGAATACCATTTATACCAAAAGGGAAAGCAGAAAGGAAATTATTCTCCAACTCAGGGTTCAAAACGTTCCCTGACTGCGAAGCCTATGAATTTGATATTTTAGTCATGCATCAGCTACAGTTTTTTTTATATTAAAATGGCAACACTTTCTTTCAAAGCCTAAGAAATTCTCAGCCAAAGGTGAATTTCTTAAAGAGTTTTTGACTGCTCAGTTCAACCACTGCATACAAGGAAAGAAGCTATACTTCTCATCTCACAAAATTTCACTGGAACTTTTTGTAGTCTGCTCACATTTTGCTGTTTAACTACAAAAAGAGCATTTATTGAGCTCGCAGCACAGCTGAACACTTTTGCTTTCCCCCCACTTCTTTTTAACAGGATATTAGAGTTAAAGAAGGGGGCTCCTTAAAATGGGAACTTAGTATGCCAGCAAAAAACTGATATCTGAATTGGCAACCAAATTCTACTCTCTTATTGGTCATTTATACCTTTTCAAGTAGGACTAAAGTGATCCACAACAAAGTAAAAAGGAAATATTACTCACCCTGTGCAGTAACTGTAGTTCCAGCTACGCTCTCTTATGGGTACGCCATTTCAAGGGCTCAAGAGGTGCACGTGATCTGAGATTTCTAGCTAGCAGTACCCGTTTAACCTGCACATGCACCTTATGCCTCTTCATGGCAGATACAGACTACAGTGGGGTGCACAGACAAACTGCCCTCATTTCTTTCTCTACTTACTCATTCCCTAAGGAACATCTGAAGCAGAAAGGGAGAAGGGTGGGTAGTGGAGCACCCATAGGAACACACATCTTATAGAACTACAATTGCTACACAGAGTAGGTAACATTTCCTTCATCTTTGAATAGTGTCCCTATGGGGTGCTCCACTTCAGGTGACTTCTGAGCAGTATCCCAAAGAGAAGGGAGATTTGGATCAGGGTCCAGAATTGAAGATAATACTGCTGAACCACATGCCGCAGCAGATCTGATGGAATGACACAGGGCATAATGCTTTGAAAACATATGGCCTGAAGTCCACATAGGGGCACTATATATGTCCGATATGGGAACATCCTTCAAAAATGCTGTAGATGTTGCTTGCAATCTGGCTGAATGCACTTTCACATCTGGGGAGGTGGCGGAGAAAGGAGGGCTGAGCACCCACAGACTCATAACAGACAGGGATACTTTCAAAATGGATATCAGGTGGTCTCTGAGCAGAAACAGGAACCCCTTTGATCTATCTGTGAAAGATATGAAGTGTAGACAGACAATTTCCTTAATCACTTAGTCCTATCCATACCCAGGTTATGGAAATAGGCCCTCTGGGTGGACAGTAACACTTCCCCCAAAGAGCAACCTTTGAGCAGCCAGTTGTCAAGGTACGGAAAGACAAGAATCTCTTCCTGTCAAAGGTAAGTCATCAATTACTGCCAGAATGTTCAAACACACCTTTGGAGCTGAAGAGAACCACTTGAAACTGGAAGTAATCTTAGCCTATAGTGAATCATAGGTATTTCCTGTGCGATAGGTGTATAGTTATATGGAAGTAGGCACTGGTAGGTCGAGAGATGAAAAAAATCGATCCCCCTTCCCGTGGCAAAGGAATTATAGTTGCTAGAGTCACCATCCTAAACTTTTGACATTTCACCAACTTGTTCAGCCATCTTAGATCTAAGATCAGTCTCCAATCTTCATCCTCCTTTGGTACTAAGGAAGAGAAGAACTACCAGCCCCTGCAAGGGGAAGGAACAGATTGTATTGCTCCTAGCTGGAGAAGAGAGTCCTCCTCCTGCCTTAGTAGATGCTCATGTGTGGGTCCCTGATGAGGGACAAGGTAGGGGGTGGAAACAAAGGAGTGCCAAAAAACTGGATCATGTAGCCCAGTGTTATGACCTCCAAAACCCACTGGATCATAGTGATCCATTCCCAAGCCCAAAGAAATGAACAAGGTTGTCCCCAAAGGGAAGGCAGGGCTAAAGGACAGAATTGCAAAAATCAGAAGGGTGGGAGGATTTGAACCCACAAACTCGTCAAAACTGCTGTTTAGATGATGCCTGGGTGGTCATGGAGGGTGGTCAGGCTGCTTTCTTCCCTGAAACCTGTCTCTTTGGGCGGCTTTTCCCCATAGGTCTGTGTTACCTCTGGGCAGCCTCTGACCTCTGGGCAGCCTGTGACCTACTGAAACATTTCCTGCTTGTAGGTGTATAGATGCTCATGGAACACAGGGCAGCCCCTGCATATGGTGAAAGACTACATGAGTCATTCACAGTCTCCGAGAAAAGCTTACGACCAAAGGGGAGTCCTCTATAGGGTTCTGAACTTCTCTCAGAAACCCTGAAAGTTGGAGCCAAAACACCCTGCGCATAACTACCACTGTGGAGAGAGATCTGGCAGCAATGTTCACAGCATCTACGGATGCTTGGAGAGCTTTTCAGGCCAATAGCTGAGCCTCCACAACAATGGGCCAGAATTGCTTCCTGCAGTCATGTGGAAGCTGTTCAATAAAGACCATGAGCTTGTAATTAGTCAAGCTGTATTCGGCCACAATTGCCTGACAGTTCACAATCCAGAGCTGCATGGTCACAGACAATAAGACTTTTCGAAAAGACCCAGTTGCTTTTGGTGTCTGTCATGGGGGTAGGTCTCAAAATGTGGCTTATACTGTTTGTTCACTGCATCCACCACTAGGGAGTTAAGTGGGGATGAGAAAATAAATAGAATCCTTAGAAGGCACATAGTACTTCTTATCCACCCTTTTTCACGTTGGTCACTGTCAGAAGACGGGATACTGGGCTAGATGAAGTTTTGGTCTGAGCCAGTATGGCTGTTCTTAAGTTCTTAGGGGCCGGCATCTGCCACACCATCTTAACGAGGCTCTGCTGGATCCGGCTAATAGGTAGCACCACTCTGGAAAGTGTTGCCAACTACAAAACATCCAGCAGCTTGTGCTGCTGATCTTTGACCTCCTCCAGAGGGATCTGCAGAGCACCAGCTACCCTTTTAATGAGATCGTAGAACAGTATGAAGTTGTAGGCGGTGGAAAGTGGGAGAGGCACAACAGCCTCATCCAGCAACTACGACGAAATTGTGGTCTCATGTGTGACTACCTCTTCTGCCCTAGCCTCCCGCTCCTCAAATGTCTCCTCCTGTCATGCAAGGGTAGAGAGAGGATGGGAAACCCTGGCCTTCCTGAGGGACAGTATCAGTAGTCTGTCGTATTGTTGCCAATGGGCAGCCCACAGGTCTCAATATGGCCATGGGGGGGAGGGAGTGGCTGGGGGTGATGTACAACGTTGGTTCCACCATCCTTGGTGAGCTGCAAAGTCCTCCCTGAGCAAGGGTAAGTTCCTGAAGGGGTATGTAGGAGGAGAACCCCCGCCCCCTCCCCCGACACTCAGAGATCAATTGGAAGTCATCCTCTTCCTCTACATCTTCCTATAAGGGGGCAAACATTGAGGATGGAAGAGAGTTGTATGCCATGGAGTGGCCACTCAGAGACCAAGGTCTCTGTACTGAGACATGCTTGGTACCTGGCCAGCAATGAGGACCCCAGTTCATCCAACACCGAGAGGTCCCTCAAGTATCAAAACTCCTGTGGCAACAAAGGACCCCGGTAGCAACACCATAGCTGAGATTGCCATGGCTGGAGACAACTGTACCAATGATGATAGGCATACTTCAGGTGTTGTGTATGTCAGACACTGAGGGCACTTCACATACCCCCCCCTGTATAGACTCAGTGTCCGCCATGAATAAGCAGAGGGTGCATGAGCAGGGCATGGGCACTGCTAGCTAGAAATCATGGACCAAGGGCTTGAAAGGTGCATAAGCACCTGAAGTGGAGCATCCATAGGGACAGTACTCAAAGAAGAAATTAGGTTTATGGCTCTTTATGTACAAGGCAGAAAGCTGTGCTTAAAATGCATTTCTGGTTGGTTAGGGGTCTTTTTTTTAAAACATTAAAAAAACGTAATCTTGTCTACCCCTTTGGTAGGTTATCACCTCCAGTGCCTAGTGCACATTTTGAAAAAAGTGATGCATCACAAATTCAACCTTCCTACCCCAGCATTTGAGGTAGAAGAGCAACAAACATGATTAGACCTCTTCCGCCAGCAAAACAGACTTGACATTCCTAATGTTACTAAGGTTACAAACAGTTTAAAACCCCAAGTCATTCACACAATACACAAAGAAACCAATCCAAATTTTAAAAAGAATTTTTACAGCTCACCTTATCTCCTCAGAGAAGTTAAACAATGTTTCTACAGCATTAGCTACCATATCACACTTACATATTTCTATTTTCTTGTTAAATGTCAAGTGTAATAGTTTGTTAATCAGAACTTGCATTTTGCATGCTTTGCTTCCATTTTTCAGTAGTGTAGACTAACATTTTCAATAGTGTTTAAGAGGGCATGTTACCAGTAAAGTTTTGCAATTGCTTAAGTTATCTATAGCTACCTTACATAAAAACTTAATATTTGTGATGTGTGTTTTGGAAAGAACACAATTTAAAAAAATAAAGAGGTAGACGTAGAAAATACTTTCTGAAGTCAAGAATAACTCTCTCTAAGCTGGAAAGGAGAAAACAATTTAGATCAAAGTAACTAAATTGAACCTTCACTTAGAAGTTCAGCCAAACCTCAAGATTTGAAAAAACTCAAATAAAAATGAAAAATATTAAAGTTTAACCACTTCCTGGATTATTAGAAGCAATTAAAAGCCAAGGTTCTTTGACAGTCAGCTGTTCAATTTCCAAACCCGTTTCTAAATCTAGGATGTTCCAAAAACAACTAAACTTGTGGGCAATAATCTGAGCTGAATTTCACAGAATTGTATATCCCTTGTTTTAACCAGACATTCCTATCAATATATTTTTGTAGCAGTGTTTTTCATACAGAGGTGCCACACTGTATTTCACAAGCTCCAAGAGCACATTTTTTAGTTTTATGGCTGTTACAATACCGCAAAAACACAGGTAAGTGCAGATAGACCAGTATATACACCTCTACCCCGATAAAATGCCATCCTCGGGAGCCAAAAAAAATCTTAGCACATTATAAGTGAAACCACGTTATAGTGAACTTGCTTTGATCTGCCAGAGTGCACAGCCCCCCCCTCCCCCGGAGCACTACGTTACCACATTATATCTAAATTCGTGTTATATCGGGTCATGTTATATTGGAGTACAGGTGTAGTTGCTTTCATCAACTGATAGCCAAATAAAAGCAATGGACATTATTTCCAAAGATGGTGCCTAAAGTCAGGGAGTCTAAGATGCTGATCCTACATTGAGATGTGTGGGTGCACCCACGGACAGCTCATTGCAGGATCAAAGCCTTAGTCTAGAGTTATGCTCTCCAATAAGTGGCCAGATCTTCAAGGTGTTTTTGTTTTGAAGTCAATTAATAGTTGACATAAGCTGATGACAACAAGACAAGCAGGAAACGAGTTTCACAGCAACAGAAAAATGTATTGCCCTTTCTCACAGATTTAAGATTATTAATTTGGACAAAATAAGTGGCCAGCCAACTTTTACTTTGATAGGCAGCGATGGTAATGACAAAACAAGAGCCAGTGACACAAAGAAGTACGAATGAAATTGATACTGATTTAATAGAGAGCCAGTCAAAGGTGATGTGATCACTCAACTGGCTACTGGTGGAAACAGAGGCTGCTGAATTCTGTACAGTGCATGAGTAATTCCATTAAAGAGTTAATGGAGTCTAGAAGAGACATTTATCAATTATCCCAAGAGACAGATACACCTTTTGTCATCTTGGGTGAAAGTCACACCTCCCTCCGCTCTGGATTGGGAATTCCCTGAGAGGGAGAGAAGGTGCTGCTATCATTGCCTACCCACTGCTTGGGGGGAAGCAGGTTCAGCAAAAGGTGAATTTCTTTAACATGGTGAATTGATGCATTCTTGGCTACCTAACATCTACCAGCACCACTTTCTAATGCCAACTATTGCAGGACCCACCCATTTATGAGGAGGAGAGTTGAGGATGCTTTCTGCCACTTCATCCATCTGCACTCTGTCCACAACACATCTTCCAGCATAGGACCAACAAAACCAGGCAGAATCTGGCCAGGATTTGAAGAACAAGTCTCATTCTGGCTATTTTCTGGAGGTGAGAAACTTGTGCTCTAGTACAAAGAAACAATCGTGAAATACAATGCCAATGTAAACTTCCAGTATAAATGCCCATAATCCTTGTAAGGGACTGAAGGAAACATTAATGAAGAGTATCAGAAGGGTAGCAGTGTTAGTCTGGATCTGTAAAAGCAGCAAAGAGTCCTGTGGCACCTTATAGACTAACAGACGTTTTGGAGCATGAGCTTTCATGGGTGAATACATCTGACGAAGTGGGTATTCACCGACGAAAGCTCATGCTCCAATACATCTGTTAGTCTATAAGCTGCCACAGGATTCTTTGCTGCTATTAATGAAAAGCACCATGCTAGCAGCCCAGCTCAACATACTGGTGAGTCAATTAAAAAGATCTGATTGAGATGTATTTAGTTTTTATAAATGTACAATACTTGTGACTGAGTGTTGAGACAGTAGTGAAAGCAGAATGGGAAGGAGAGATTCATGAGACATAAGATGGTATTGAGACATGCCAGTGAACAATCACTAGTTTATTATTCCTGTGATACAGTGGTCAGGAACAAGACAAGACGGTCAGAGAAACACCTGAGTTAGGTTTTTCATTTCAAACAGATATTTTTGTAGTACATCCTTGAGTTATCATAAAAGTGGCGGAAAGGGAGAAATGGAACGGGGTTTATAGTCCACCATAAAGCAGAGTAAGAACTCCCTTTGGGTGGTGAAGACTCAGAAGTAGTTTATGTGGAAGCCACAGAAGGAGTTGGTGCTTGACTGAAGGGTTTCTTGGACTACCAGACTTCCATTTGGAATGGTTAGACATCAACATCTTTAAATGAGGAAGAGGAGTGTCCCAGCTAACCCTCTTCTCCCAAATCCACTTAAGATATGCCCTCTAATCTCTTTCTCCACTACCTTTCCTGTCCTCCCACCTCTTCTAAAAACATCCCAGACCCCTCTCAAAATACAGACATCATGCTAATCTTCTGAAGTTGCATTTAGTATTTCAAATACTTTCCACGGACCCTCTATTTTTCTATCAATAGAGCCTCTTCCTATCTCATTTCAATTAAGATGAGGGATGTGCCCTTACTCAGCGCCACACCCTTACACATTGTTTTCTAGGCTATAGAGGATAGGAACGCCTTTTAAATCATCTCTTCATCTTGTTGGATCCCATTACCAGGAGATGGATGATTGATGATGCATCACCACAACAATGTTCACATGATAGCCACCAAAACTGGCAAGCTCCCTCTCCTATCCTGACCTACACTTCAGCCACTGAAATAGAATATGCTGTTGCCGCCATTATGCCACTCCATGAAGAATGATGATTTTGTCAATGCTACTCAAAATTTATGTCTCAAAACAGCATAAAGGGGGCAGCCTTTGGACCAGAAGCAAACCACAAAGTGTTCATACACATTTTCGTCTCCTGGAGTTACTTTCACTCTAAGAATTATAGTACAAAGATTTCTAAAATCCTGTACACAAAGATCAAATTGCTGTGAAAACGTCTCAAGCTGCAAAACAGTCTTTGTTGCTGCTGGACTTTGTTGCTGCTGGGTTTTAAAGTCTGGTCTTGCAGCAGTCAGGAATTTCTAGGGTGACACAATAACCATTTTAGTTAAAAAGGTACCTTTTTTTGACTTGTGCTGCAGGTCAAATTAAGTCCCTCCTTATAGTGAAATGGCATTTGCAGCATAGCTGTAATCACAAAATGAAAGCCTCTAAAATTGACCTCTCTTCTCCACTCAATTTCTCTACCAACAAACATATTACCTTCCCAGCTCATGGAAACTGTATTTCTCACTCTTGTGAAGTCTTACTTTCCACATTTCAGTAAAATATGCAAAGCCTCTATCCAATATTAAACTGACTACATTTTTGGTGACAATACCTTTTAAAAATAAAGTTTAACTTATGCAAAGACCAGAAATATTTCAGTTATGAGACTCCAGACTGGTGAAAAAGCCATTTGTTATGCAAAGCATTCCCAAGATTGAGATCTTTGGTCATAATGGTGAGTAGAGCAGGTTGCCTACTAGTGGTCTCCCATCAGTCCTAGATCTGCTAGCCACAGTTAGGTGCCAGACCACGGAGACAATTTTTTCCTTTCATTATTACTTAACAGGTTGTTTTTTTGTTTTGGTAATTAAACAAAGCAAAAAGAAATACTATAGTACTCGTCTCATAGGCAAAAAAGCAGGGCCATCTGCTTCCAGAGGCAGGTACCATCTTTGTCCCATTTGGCAGGAGAACTAGAGTAGTATGAAGTCACTTATACCTGACAAAAGGAAATGGGATCTGGCTTTTCAAGAAGTTTCCAGCCTGCATTCACTAAATAGAAACCTCAGAAGCTGCTTCAAGTCACGCTGCCTTCCAAGCAACATATCCAGGGTCTTATGAGCACAAGTTTAAGTTGTCTAATAATTCAGATAAGATGGTCTCAGGTAAACAGTCACCTTTAAAGTACTTCATGAGGAGACTAATCAAAGCCCTATTTCACACTGGGTGAATGTGGATAGTTATATGCTAAGGAAGAATTGTTTGTTGTAGTGTTCATGAAAATCTGTCTGGGAAACTAGAAGGGAAAGAAACTAATCACTGTATTGTTAGTAGACCGTACTTTTAACTCACAGATTAGTATGTCATGTCTCTAGTATTAGATTTATGTTATTGAACTAGGTCACATTGCCTCAACTATATAAGAAAAGGAGCTATTGAACTCAATATTTATTGTGCTTACAATTATTTTGGTAGGGCTTGCATTTTGGTCATATACACACACAGAATACAGGAGTGAAGTTATCTTAAAGTGACAGGGAAGAGGAAGACCATAATTTTTTGAGGAGCCAGAGAGCATTTTTACTGTTCTCAGGAGCCCGTTTTTTCCTATGTTACCCAACATTTAGGATAGTTTTACAGAAGAGGCAAAGTGTGTAAGAGGAGCTGGTCTGAACAGCACAGGGTAGATCAGGGGTTCTCAACCTCTCTTTCTGAGGGTCCCCCTCACAACGCTATAAAACTCCACGGCCCACCTGTGCCACAGCAACTGGTTTTCTACATATAAAAGACAGGGCTGGTATTAAGGGGTACCAAGCATGGCAATTGCCTGGGACCACATGACAGGTGCCCCCGCGAAACTACGTTGCTCGGGCTTCGGCCCCAGGCGGCGGGCCTTTGGCTTTCTACCCTGGGCCCCAGCAAATCTAACGCTGGCCCTGCTTGACAGACCCTCTGAAACCTGCTCATGCCCCCCCCCCAGGGGTCCCAGACCCCTGGTTGATAACCACTGGGCTGGACAACAGGGTAGCAAATAGGCTATGATTATGAGAGGATAAGAGGCAGCACTTTGGCAGATGGCAGGTATCCTAGTAGAAAGGTCAATCCAAATCCTCAATTCTGCATGAGTGTAGCACATGATAAAGTACATACAGAAAATGTGACACCCACATACCATGAAAATACCCTTCTACACAACTATGGAAGGAGAAATAGGAACGGAAAAATCAAGTGCTAAGGAACACTGATGTGGACTGAACAGAAGGAGCAATATAAAGGCAGTAAAGAGTATGCAACTGTTTGGATGCGAACAGACAGAACAGTATGGAAAGGAAGCTATACAAGGAACAATTCTGGGCTTGGTTTGGAGTGACTTAAGAAAAATGACTGGAAATGTACAGGTGTGGGATGGACCAAGAGTGGCCCTTAAACAGATGGGTTTAGTAATTAGCAAAAGAGGGATAATTTCAGCACACCAAGTTTAGAAGAACATGGGAAAAAAGACAGGCTATATCAAATGATTTAAAGCATCAGAGGAACTGGCAGCAAAGGAAACTGGGGAGGGCTGAAAGGCAAGTTAATGTATGCCCAAGGGTTATGCATGCTATTCTGCAATAAAAATGTGTTCAGAGTAATAAAAGCAGTAACGTGGATGAAGAAAAATACATAGAAGGCTTGAGGAAAAAGGAGATGGCGGACAAAGGCATATGAAAGAGACAAAACAAGGTAGAGAGGACTGTTTCAGTTTATAGAATAAAGAGAAATTATAATAAAATAGGTAATCACAAAAGAGTTTACTCAAATGATCATTTTAGTTTTTCTACTCATTTTAAAAGGATTCAGTTCTCCTTTTAAGTCTTTTCCATTGCTGTATATTGGCTGTACATCTTGAAATTCTAAATTTGAACTGTCTTTTTTTTAACCTATGATGTTTATTCTAGATACTGGAATCACTTTCCTCTCTCTCTCTCACATTCTCTTTTCTTTTTATCTATATATTCTATCTTGCTTCACTTAAAGGCTGAGGGATGCAAGGTGTTTAATCTCCTACTTTTCATGCATCAAGCTTTCAGAAGCTTTTTGCCCTCTCTTGAATGGTCTTCTTTATTTCCTTCTGCTCTAAGATATCTACCTACCTTCTCCATTCCCTTTTGCTGCATGCCAAGCATGTTCCTATTTTAAATGTTTATTTTACTCTGCCTCCTCAGGACCTTACACCAGCTCTCAGTAAACCTAACCCATTGAGCACTGGAGTCTTTACATTTCACTTGTTTTGTAAGCAGTTTTCTGACCTGCAAGGTGCATGCCACATTCTTTCCAGCAGGAGATATGGAACTTTAAGAGAGTGTGAAACTAATGCATTTGCCATTTTTTCTTTCTTGCTGATGATGCAATTTCTCCCTCCACCCCTTTACACCCTAACAATGTTTTAATTTGCCGTACAATATGTTTCTACTGGTTTTTAAATTTTTTTTTTTTTTTTTTTTTTTTTTTTTTTTTTAAGAGTTAAATACAATATATCAGGCAGTATATGGTCTGAAGTGGCTTGGTGCGTAGCTCTTTAAAAAACTATTAAATAAAGTTGCATTAGATTATATTGTGGATTTTTTTAAAAAGTATTTCATAGGCATGGCTTCAGTCGCAAAGAAGTCTAAAGTAAATACTACCTAAGATTTGTCCTACCAGGACAGATGTTTAATCCACTATCCTGACAGTGGTTATAACCAGATGTTTCAAAACCAAGTGTAAGACAGTTACACAAAAACCTGCGCAGAGAGATTTTCTTCCCAAATCAGTGGCTGGCTTATGACCCAATGTCTGAGGATTTAGATCCCTTTCAGAAAAGAATGTGTCTAATCCTTTTCTGAATCCTACTAAACTCTTGGCCTCAAATATCTTCTTGTATTGAGTTCCACAGGTTGATTAGGTGTTGTGCTTAAGAGTATTTCAATTTTGTCGCATTTCAATGTTACAGATGTGCCACTGTTTGAGTGAAAATTGGAGCACTTCATTTACCTTCACTATACTGTAAACTTCTGTTATGTCATCTCTAAACAATTTGTCAGTGTTCTCACAAGTTTCTCAGTAGCTATTTGTAGCACCCATCCTTGAACTCCTATTTATGCTATACATTTTGAGAAAGAGTGGCCTGACTAAAAACAGTGTCCCATAAGATGGCGAATTACATAATATCAGAATATATTCAATACTTCTCATTCTTTTTACTTTGAATAGTGTTTGCTTTTGACTGCTGTTGAGTATTCAGCGGTAGCTTGCGTTTAACTGCCTGCAAGCCT
Source organism: Chelonoidis abingdonii (assembly GCF_003597395.2). Lineage (NCBI taxonomy): Eukaryota > Metazoa > Chordata > Testudines > Testudinidae > Chelonoidis > Chelonoidis abingdonii. Next base: position 219,353,995 of record NC_133770.1, on the reverse strand, counting down.
GCAATAATGGAGAGGTCTTTTTCCTGACAGACTAGTTAACTTAAAAGCCAGCAATGAATATCAGTAGTTACTTCCCATGTGCATTACACCTTGTATGATTTTCATCTGTCATCATGCTGTCCAGTTACTTACCCTTGTTAAGTCCCTCAACTCTTATCTCATCTTGATATGGCAAAACTTGCAGAGCACAGTTTAGCTATCTCACTTTTTACGTCCTTTCACCAAATACATTAAACATTGGTCCTATTACAGAATTTTGGGTATTTCCATTTTTAAATCTTTTGCTATGTTGAAATTTATTTATTCTTACTATTTTCTCACTCTTCACAAGTTTATAATCTATGGCGGTACACTTTACCTCTCGACCTGTAATTAAGGTATGTCTACAATGCAACACCACACTTGCGGAAGACTTGGGCTCACAGGGCTCAGGCTAAGGGGCTATTTAATTATGGTGTAGACATTTGGGCTCAGGCTCAGACCCAGGCCCAAGCCCTAAGATACTCCCCCCTTATGGGGCCCCAGAACCCAGGCTCCAAACTGAGCCCAAACATCTACACTGCAATTAAACAGCCCTGAGCTTGCATCAGCTGAAATAGGCCAATCGCGGCTGTTTAACTGCAGCGTAGACATACCCTTAATTTCCTTAACAGGCTCTCATGGTTGACTTTGACAAGATTTCTTGATAGCCCAAAAAGACCCTAAACGATCCCCCTTAAAAAGCTATATGTACATTTGCTACCTTTCAATCCTTCAGGATAGCTGATTTTCATAACATATGACACACAGTGGCTCAGCAGCTTCATTCCTAAGCTGCTTCAAAACACTAGGATGTACACCCCTTTACGTGGTTATGTCTCATCCAGCACCTCTGACACCTCAGTATTTTATTGTGCCTCATCTTTATTTCCTGAAAGAATAGCTCTCCAGCATCCTCTGTCGCATGTGCCCTGTACTGCACCCTTATAGTTTTCATTTGTTTCAGCTTCATGAAAGTGTGAGCACTTTAATTTTTGTTTAACAGTCAAATTTGCTTCAACACACAGATATCCGACTTCTTGGCAGGTGGAAGAAATGCTGAAGTCCAGATCACAACCAAATGACTAAAGGAATGGTCCAAATGACTAACGCCATAGTCCAGCTGCTATCGGAAGATCACACAGCTGGTTGATGACATTGTGATACCTTCAATTTGTTTCCAGCTCCGCCCTCTGCCTGTTCCAGGAGTTACTACTACATAAAAGAGGTGGCAGTGAACCAGAAATATGAGCTACCTTGAGGAAGAGAGTCACCACTGGGAAAAGGAATGCGCGGAAGAACAGAACTAAAAAGTAGGGCATGGGAACAGGAAAATCGAGCAGCTGGGAAAATAACCAAGCAACTGGGAAATTTTTTTTTTTTTTTTTTTAAATAGGAGGAGTGAATCTGTAGAAGGGGAACAGATAACCAGAGTTGTAGAGCAAAGGGTGGGATGGAGATAAATGGAACAGAGGTACGGAAGGAACATGAAGGGAAGTGGAAATTCAGTAAGACTAGTTTTGAAACTACGACAAATGCAAATACTAGTAACTGCTAAAATAAGTTAGACCCTCTCCTACTACTGTTTCACGGAAAAAGGTGCAGTAGCTGCCACAGTGATTTTAGGTTAAACTAAAGAGGGTGTGGAGACGGTCCATACAAACACAAGTGCCGGAGAGATGGCCCCCGAGACACTAAAATGTGGGACATACTATTAAAAGCGAAAGAACCCCTGAATTAAAGAATTACTGTTTCCAAGGTCCCATGGTATGCACAAGATTTCAGAAAAGAAGGGAGAGAAAGGGAAACTCGAAAGATGAGATTTTAATTCAGATGCACAATGAGCACCACATAGGACAAATGTGCTGGAATTTTCGGTTCCCATGAAGCTCATGCTTGCTCATCTCGTATTATATTCCTGCTCTTTAGTACATCTATTTAAGTCACATTGGAATAGAATGTGTTAGTGGACTAGAGACCAGTCAGCACACTGATATTTAAGAACATATATCATCTGGGAATGATACAAAGTTACTTGCACATTTCGCTTTAGGGAAGGGAAAAAAGTTAAACTAAATAGTTAATTAAAAAATTAAAATTAGAAGAGAATGGGGAGTGGTAGAAAAAAAGCTAGAATGTTAAAATCCAAAGAACAAGCATCACAGATTCACAAAAAGGAGGTTTATACCCCATAAGCCTGAAGTCAGAGACTAGTGGGAAAGCCAAGAACAATTTACCCAGGCTTTGGGAATGCTATTACACAAAAAACTAACATACCAGGTTACTAAGTATAGCAGAAAGCACAAAATTCTTGGATGGATAAAGGAGTAGCTTGAGGCGTGCCCAATAGCAGTCCAGAAACGAATGTGTACTTTCTGTAGGTGATAATTTGCTAACAGTTTTGGGTGAAGGAGAGAAGTAAATAAAGGATCAAATTTAGTGTGGGCTAGATAGACAGAGCAGGGGCAAATAGGTGGCTGTTAATGTAGAAAAGATTGAGGAGTTAGGTCAGGCCAGAAAGGTGAGGGAAATTGTTTATAATCTCATTTATAAAAGCATATGTCCACTGCCCAAGTCTATGGGTGCACTTACAATAAAACAGTTTTAAAAAGATGTTGCAGCCAGCTATGGGATGAGAGCTAACTCTGAATTTATATATATTCACCACTGTGACAAAAACTTGCAAACCCCCCACCCCACCCCCAATTAACAATCTCTAAGATAATGGGCAGATGACAGGTATAAGTTTATAGAAATGCAGGTTGGTAGTCTATAAAACAAAGAGGATGATAGAATTGAAGGTGGTAAGAGGAGAAAAAATGAGAGGGATAGCGTTTAAAAAATGAAGAGTGCAAAGTGGAAGTATGATGCGATAGTAGGGCTCTGTGACCTGTGGCTGATCCCAGGGCTACCCAAGCAGCTGGCCCCAGGGACAACCACACCAGCTGCTGCTGGAGCAGCCCCCAAAGCAGAGCCCCTGTCCTGCCCCCTAAAGCAGCACCTCTCTCCTGGTCCCCCAGAGCAGGACCCCAGCTAAGATGTAGTCAGGGGTATATAATACAAATCATGGACAGGTCACGGGCTATAAACAAATTCATGGGCCTGTGACTTACTAAAAATACCCATGACTATACATTGTTCATAGCAGGAGACATGTCATTTATGAAATACAGACACTATGGCCAAGATTGTCAAAAGTGACTGGCTATTTTGGATACCTAACTTCAGGCACATTCAAAATTGTGATTTCCAGTTAGACTGGTACTGAGTACTTCCTTAAAAGACCCCAAAACCCCCCAAAACAACAAAAAACAGGCTCCTTAAGGTGTCTCGAGTTAGGCATCAAAACACTGAAGTACTCAAAGTCACTGGCCACTTTTGAAAGTCTTGGCCCATGCATCTAAATTGTTTGACAAAGTCTTATTATGCCTCCATTTCTAAGGCTTCCAAACCCAAAGTTCCTAGAGTTCAGTCCTCTACAAATTGTTTACCAAACTTTAGAAAACTGAACATCCCTTCAGGAGGGTTCCATGGTTAGTTTCATTTTCAAATCCCTCCCATGTTAAAGACTTACAGCCCATGGTTTAGACCTTTAATGGAAGGAAATTGAGTTGTATTTTAATAGGTCCTTTCATTTTTATTTTGCAGCTCTTCATGGTGTGATACTTACTCCTTTCTTCCATGCTTGGATGAGCAGTAAATAGTTAAAATTCTTGACATTTAAAGAATCACTGACATCTAAGTTACCATTCCCCTTTGAAATTAATAGGGCAGTCCACATCAGTGCTACTGCCACTACTCAGAGCTGCCAATTTAAAAGATGTCTCTGACACCACAATAGTTTTTTTTTTAAAAAGTTGTTCCAATTGAAAGCTGGAACTTTGGAGAACAATCGAAAGGCCTGTCTGTTCCCTGCCCCTCTTCACCCTGCCAGTCCTTTGCACCCCACTCTTCAGGGCACATGGCTTAAAAGGTTCCTGGGATGCTGAAGGCTTCCAAAGCTGCAGGGTTTTTCCCTGCAGGTCACCTTCTATTACAAACTTCGGCTTTTTAATTATTTGTGATCTGATCCAGAGACTTAGGAATTGCTCCTGCGGTGAACAGTTCTGGATAACCAGTATGACCACTCCTTACTGGAAAGAGTGACCTGGAAATGGCACTATCTTTGCCTACAGGTGTGCCAAAGCCCCACAGATGCTCAGGTGTTTGGGGCCAGGCTACACTCAGGATTTGACAGGCAAAAAGGTAGTCTTGGCGATAATGAGCCTTTTCAAGTTTTATTCCTGAATTACCACAGAAACCTGTCAATGCCATAGGATATTTGTTGATTTCTCTCTGCTCTTAGACTCCATTTGAGTTTGCATTCAGCTCTCTTCAAGCTTTCAGTAAAGTAGTACCAGAACGGACCAGCTGTATTTGGGCTCAATGCAACACTCAGCCCCAGAATGGAATCTGTTAAGAGAAAAATATCCTAGCTCATTAGGTTGAGTAACAAGCTGCATTTGGAATCTTATGAAGCTCTACTTAACTCATTCTTTAAAAGGACACTGGAATGATAGAGCAGCAGGCAACCAGAATCATACACGGATGCAAAGATCTCTTATTATTCAAAGAGGTATGGCAAACCTATGCCTGGATTCTTTTGATGGAGTGGTAATTAGAAGGAGCATTCAGTGGAGTGTACAAATTTGATGGAAATATGGGACAGATGGCACAAAGACTGTTTAAACTAATACAAAATAGAGGTCTAAAGGACATGAACTCAAACTAAGGAAGGGCTGAGCACTAAATTCAGGTGGAGTGTCTTCTCCATCAAGGTCCCTTCCTGATGGTTTACTAATAAGTCATTTTAAAGAGAACTGAACAAAATATTCAGGACTAATACCATCTAACTTCTTCAATTCCAATTTCCTATTGTAGTGTAGGGATCTTCAGGATCTTGTACAACATTGTTTGAAGGAGAAGAGGCCAGGAACTACATCAATTTCTTATATACAGGTACCTCTAGGTTGCAATACTGAATTAAAGTCTCCCTGAAAACCAATAAAGCACTGAGTGCTAGAAGTTATCTACACAAGGCAGACAATGGAAATCAGAATGCAACCACACAAACATTTAAGAGATACATTTGCTGCAATCTCAGTGACATGAGAATCAATTTGGAGAGAGTATTTAGGCAACACTGCCACTTGCAAATTGTAAGCTTGACAATATTCTTAGCACAAGATGAAAAAACCCCAGCATAATAAAAGCAAGTTCTCCCTTCTGCCCTTCCTCCCTCTCTCATTTTATGTATTTCTCTTTCTACTTTGGTGGAAATCCAGAACATTGATTTTAGGACTATTTTACTGGATTTCCATTTGTTTTGCCTCAGCTCCTACATTAATCCAAACAATAAGGGCCTTTAAAGCATTCATAAATAACCTGCTAGTGCTGCTGGCACCTAGGAGCCAAGTGCAGCAACGTTAAGCAACAACAAATTTCATAGTTCAAAAGGCACAGTTAAAGAAAAGGTTGCTCAGAAAAAAAATCTCTCTCATTTAGCACAAAGATCCTTAAAAATTGCATGAAATCAGTCGAGTAACTATAGAAACCAATTTCTTCAGCTCTGTATCACACGTCTCACACCTCAATTGTCTTTATTATCATCTGCTGTCAGATCCTTAATCAGAAATGTGAACAGGCTTGATGATTTATTCAGCAGGGAAAAGAATCTGTAGGTCAAGTGAAAAATTTCACACACACTCTTCCTCTCCTCCCCTTCCCCCCAACCTTAGGTACTTTCATTTCATTCTGTTCCCAGTAGCTCTGGGGGCAACTCCAGTGAGATCTAATATTAAGGCTCAATTAAAATAAGCTCCAATTAGTGGAGCTTTTTTCTCTCAGGCTAGAAGAATCAGGAAATGGATATTGGGAAATGTAAGAAGTCAGCTACTGAGAGGAGGTTGCAGACATAAATGAACTTATTTGTTGATTTCTACAGTTGCTATGCAGAGGCCTCTGGGAGTAAAAGCTTAACCAGTCTAAGCTATAAACTAAAACCCCTGCAGCTAAACATGAACTGTGTGAAACAAGGGCTCCATTCCAGAACAGAAAACTGCTGGGCCCAGAAAATTAAAAGCCAGAGGCGTTTTCCATTTAAAACTAAATCCCAGGACCACCTCCCAGCCAAAGAATTATAAGCAGTATCAGATTTACAAAACGAACAATTACCCTGGAAAAATGTAGCCTATTGTACAGTCCCAGATGCTAAATCTCAAAGTTTCTTTTTTTCCTAATCCCACATCATATTCCTACTAAGTGTATGGCTGTAGTTTACAAAGAACCATTTCTAGACAGGCCTAAACTATGAAAATTAAATGTTAAAAAGAGCTCATAATTCATTGACCTCATTTGAAGTACTGCCCTTGCCTGCAGCAGTTCCTGTCCTTCCCCAAGGCCTCTGCAAATGGTATGCAACAGCAGAATAAACCCTGACCTAATTGCCAGGGGAGGGCTGCCAACCTTCCCTCAAAACACAAAGGCAAACATGGTAACTTGAAAGTCCTACCTCTTTTGCTTTCTGCTTTAATCGCAGCTGTTCTGGATCTTCTTTATTGGAACGACTCTATTAAAGGAAGAGGAAAATTTAACAAATTACTAGCATCTAAACACCGCAGCATCCGTTAAATATTTAATAAGTGACAATTTTCTCTTGTGATTGAATGTCTTAGCTCCAGGGGTGAACGCCTCAATCCAGATTGGCTTCTCCCTCCTCCCCCCAGCCTCTCTCCTCTTCATCTGGGCCTGGCTGCCTCTGTTCTAGCCTGGAGGAAGCTTAAACTGAAAATGATGCTAACGCTGTCAGTCAGGTCCAGTTTAGGCATGATGTTGTTCATGTCAGCAGCAGACACTTAAAAGGACAAGAAGTAGAGAAAAAGAAATTGCTTTTGTTTAAGTACAGTGAGATCCTAGTAAATCTAGATTGCATACCCATCCAAGTGATTCTAGAATACGGGCCCCAGACTTATCAGTTCTTAAAAAAATAAACAAACACACCTAAACTGAGCCAAGACCATATAGTCACACTCAGTGGTGCAGCATTTACATGTTTTGTTTATGCTCAAACAATTTTAACCAGAGCATAGGCCAGAAATGGATCACATATTGGACTGACCGGATTGCAACACACACAGCTTGCCAAGATCACACCTCCAGAGCATCACCAGAAACAGTGGGGAGAAATACTTTGATGATGCACCATGTAGAGTACTGAGAAAGGCAAGCAAGTTGGACCCAGAAACAAAGAGATGGTCAGATTAAGAAGACAGAATAAATACGGCTTTATGTTCACCAGCAGGACTGAATGAACCAAAACGTGGCCTTTAAGTAACTACAAGCTTTCAACTATGTTCCTTAAAGATTTATTTTTATTTCTGTATCAACAAGCATGATATTATGTTTGCTGAGCATATGCTCTTCTTGCATTTATTTCTGGAAGATTCGGACTCCTCACTTTTAGCGCCAAAAAAAATAGAGACCCAGTGAACTGGACAGCAGATATGAAGGGAGATGGCAATAGAAATTTACCCCATGGCTTGCCCGTGAGCTAAACATCCATCTCTAAGAGAAGCAAAAACCCAATAAGAACATCTTTTCTGCATGGCATAGGCCATGCTAACGTATACTTACATGTTATAATAGCAAAATCAGGGACTGAGGAGTTTAATGTAGAATATAATGAGACAGGTGTCATTGGATGTCTGGTGTTCAAAAGACAGTTATTTTTCTCGGTGGCCAACAATAAGATGTTCTCTCACCTTGGCTGCTCGTAAAAGCATTTCTCGTTCCTCTTCATCCTTTCTCTGCTTTTCCATGTGATCCAGCTTCTCAAGAAATTTAAGTTGTGCTCTGGTGTCACTAGAAACGATATACTTATTACTCTCCTGCAAAGAAATAATGATTAGAGCTGGTTAAGCTTTTATACACTGCTAAAAACCTATCCTAGGTCAAATAAAAACGTATTGGAAAGAAGTTGAGCTGCATGAAATTCTCTCTCTCAAAGCTGATCGTTATAAGTACTTTCCATACGATTCTGTTTAAAAGAGAATCCATTTGCATGTCTCCTCTCCAACTACAGTATGGTCCTAGAAGTCTATTCAGCTACTTAATATCCCTCTGCCATTAGCAACCAGTTCCTCTATTTGGACTCCCTATCCTCACTGTCTAACAAACTTCGGTTTTACATGTCTGTGATTTGAAACTGTCAGTTTATACCTAAGGGGGGGGAAACCCCACACACAGAAACCATTTTCTTACTGAGCAAACTTTTTGTTTGTTTGTTTAAGTAAAAATGTTATACAACTAGGATATATATGATCCATTTTTACCACCTACTTAAGAAAACCATCGTAGAGATAGGAATATATTTCACGCTGCTGGCAAAACATAATAATTTAAATGTTGCAGCATTGTTTCAGCTAGTCATTCCAGAACATGAATTAAGCCTTACTGGTATTTCCAAAGAAGGTGGAAGAGGGGACTACATTTTTTCCAGAACCAGCTAAAAGATATTTAGATTGAGAATTAGAGTGCACATTAGCACTGTTCATTACAGCTTTAGGAATATATTTTCACCTTGGTTGATTAACAATTCCCATTAATGCTAATGGTAACTATGGTACATTTGTGCATGAAGGTAAGTATAGGTAGAGTCCTGCAAATCCACGGATATTCACTTTATATCTGTGGGTATCTGCATCCATGGATGCAAATATCTGCGGATAATTTTTGCGGATTACAGATCAGATGCGGATACAAATTGTGTCTGTGCAGGGCTCTAAGTACAGGACCCTTAGTGTACATTAATGGTAAACACCATCATTGCTCCCCTCTGAGTTTTTTGAATGGAACATACTTTTACCCTTTCTAGATATAAAAAGGTAAAAAACCTAATTTAAATATGCAGGGCATGGAAGGTTAATTTTCATTATATTTTTGTTCTTATTCTTTACATTTTATATTTAATATGCCATGTACAATCCAGAAAATATGTAGACAAGACCAAAGTGGACTTTTTCATTTGTTCTAGGTAAGTTACTTGACTGTCTCCTCTTATTGGTGGTACTCTTTTTCCTCTTATCTCAGAGAAACTGAAACCTTGAGACCTACGTAATCCTCTTCTCCTCCCTCACAACTTTAAGTTGTCACCAGCCCAGCCCAACCCATTCCTTTGTTCTTTTTTAAAACATACTCCTCCTACAGATCTGTTCTTGTCTTTTTGTCTCTCTCTCACGTGGTTCCTGAACATTCACCCCTTCCTTCCTCAGGCTGCCCCAGCCCCTAATGTTATCTAGTGCTGTGTTTATGATGTAGTCTTGTTAGGCACATATTTTGGGATTGGCTTTGTATTTTAACCATCGTTGTCGCATTACAAAATCACTGAGGCAGGATGAAGCTATACCACCATACCACATTATTTTGTATATGGTGTCTTTCAAAAGAGTACCTCCAAACACTTTACAGCATACACAGTAAGTTTATGGGACAAGGATAAACTCAAACGTGAGCAGTCAGTGATTTAAGTTCCATCTTTAGCATTTTAGTTTACACATTCCACAGAAAGAATCCAGTGCCAATCAACAACTTAAAATGGAAAAAGTATAGAACTAGTGGATTCAAAGATATCTTAAAATCCACGACTCGACCCTCTACTAATACAGAATTCTCAACCAACCATTGCTCCAGACCTAACCAATCCCTTTCTCTCCCCTTATATGCAGCTTGATCCCCTCTTCTAAGAGTTCTTTGTATTATGGTATTGCCTCAGGAGACCAGTCAGAGACCAGGCTCCCATTGTGTGAAGCATTCTAAAAACACAAGGTAACAGTTCCTGCCCCTAAAGACCTTGCACTCTAAGAAATCTTAAAGCACACCCTTGAATCCCATTCTCCTCTGCCCTAGTCATTCAGTTTTGCTATTGCTCTAGGTCTTGTACCATTCTCCACAGGATGTGCACAATCCTGAAAGTCAGTATTGGTACATTAGTAGAATCTGTTTTGAAGTAGCCACCTAGAATCCACCATGTTGCAGAATTGCTTTGAATGGCAGGTAAGAAAGCTGTGTGAAATTAAAATGCTTAAGACCCTTTACCAGTTTGGAATATCAGACATACAACCTGAAGTTCCCAAATGCAAGATTAAAAGCTTAAGTAGAGAATACAGATTTCTTACACCACTTCAATAGGTAACAGCATCATTCTCAACTTTCATAGGGGAAACAGGACTCCGAAATTAGGTCTTTGAAGAAAGGCAGGAACTATTTTTTCAATTGTTTAATTTAAAGTTCAGTTATATATGGAATATGTAAAAACTGAACATGTTAACTCAATGGATCTGCTCCCTGTGAACATTTGGCATCATAACCACTTGTTTTACAGTGATAAAACTATATATTTTACTCCTGTTCATACTGCAGAGCCAATACCACTATGTGAGAGCAAGATTCTGTTCACACTCATGAGCCAACATAATTGTTAAATTTCCAATACAAGATTAAACTGTGCCCTGAGCTACACCTGTATAATTCCAGCAAAGACACTAAGATTGCACAGGAGTAACTGAGGGCACAATTTGGTCTGCATAATCTATTACTGCATATCACAAGCCAGAAAGCTGGATTCATACGTCAGGTTGAGTTTGCATGGTTAGTAGTTCAAAAAAAAATATCCGTTTGTTTTAAAATTGAGCATGTTTGCCCTCGAAGTAATTGAAAGGCAAACACAGAACCCTCCCCAAGTGACACTCCAAGAATGTTTTCAGACTAGAACTGCACTTTAAAAATCCCACGTGTGTCAGCTGAAATTCTACAGTTCACCACCGAACCAAAACCACCAACTTCCCCCCACCCTCTTTTTTTGTGCAATGCATGAAGTCCTAAAAGGGCATTGGTGCAGGTTAGTCTAATATTTTGGCTAAAGTATATGTAACTCTCCAAATATTTTATCTTAATTTTGCAGTATACTTATGTATATATAAAGTTATTTCCACATACTCTAATGAAGCGTCTCTGCAGCAGCTAGAGGATTATGAGGCATGCCTTCAGTGGGAAAATACCTGGCAGCAAGTTCAAAAGCAGGTATGTTCCCTGTACGTGACTTGCTGTTTCCTTACTCAGTTATGCTGTTATGAATGAACGGGAACTCTGACTAAAGCAGCTGTGCTTTAGGATGCCAACTCCTACCAAGTGTTCCCCCCAAATCGGGGCAACAAAGAAAAAGAGAGCTTGAGGAATAGATAGTTCTAGCTCAGTCCAAAAACACACCCAAAAAAAAGGACCATTAAGTGGAGGAAGCATTAAACTGCTTATAATAATGGCCATCTCTGTCATTTAGGCAGAGCAGGCTGCAGAATGTTCTAACAGTTATCAGTTAAAGCCCCCCTTGAAAATGGCCCCCATCTCTCCTTGTTCGCAATAGGACTGAAGCTACTGTTGCTCAAGAAAGATGGTGGACTCATATGAAACCGCAGGAGCACTCAGTCCGGTTGAGATGCTGGCCACTTTGAAAGAGTACCTCTCCATAGAATTCCCTGTAGTACACCATTGCATCCTTCTGCCTCTACAGAGGCATGGGGAAAACTGATCACTAATCCTAAAAAAGGCTCAAGTGTAGTATGTGAACAAAATTTCAGTGAGTTTTCACTATATGGGAAGTTTGAAGAGTGTGTGCAGTTATTGAGATTACTGGGCACAAAAAAGGCTGATAATAGGTACTAAATTGCTTAAAGGCCCTACTTAGTTTTAATTCCTGAACAGATTAGCAAACTCTCTGAGTACATAATGATATTTTCTGAGAAGTGACAAGTCAGCACAGTAGTTTGGGGGAGGATACATACATAAAGGGTTGAACCCTTGCTTTATGCAGAAAAACTCAACTTTATGGAGTTGCTAGTGATGCCTCCACAACACAGCCTAACTTCTCATTTGCTTTGACTGGTGTTCTACAGTGATCCATCCACAATGACACCTAGATGTCTCTCCCATACACAAAGCCCATCAACATGTAGGAAAAATTTGAACTAATCTTATGTTTCAATGCAGACAAGCACAAGAATCTTTTGTCACTATGTTGTCTAATTGTTTAAGACTGTTGGGACCCTTTTGAAATACCCTACAATCCTTTAGTTTTGGCTAAGCCAAAATTGTGTCATCTGCAAGATTTTCCAGCCTCACTATTCACAACTTCTTCCATCTCATTCAATACACAAAGAACTCTTCTGAGACATACCTTAGATACTTTACTATTAACCTCTTCCCATGTAGAAACTGACCATTTACTCCCACTGTGTTCTCTAGCTAGTTTCTAAGCCATGACAGAATTTTACCTTGTATACCATGACTACATGAATACCTAAAACAAGACGCTTTTGTGGCAACTATCAAAGGCTTTTTGAAAGGCAGTCATATCTACTGCTCTCCTTGAGCTATTCTGTTGATTCCCTCAAAGAACTAATAATGGTGGACAGGCAGGTCTACTTTTATAGAGCTTAAAGTCCATACAAATTTCTATCAGGATGGAGAATTTGGACGGAGAGGGCCTGGAAGTGCCCATACCAAAATTAAACACTCTTTGCCTAGCAACAGGCTTACTTGGGGACATGAGCTCCTCTCATACACAGTTCATTTGTTGTTTCATTTTTGTGGTCTATTGTTACAACCCATTATAAAACTGCATCATATATCACCACCCAAGATAGCTGCCAAGATTGGCAAGCTCGCTCTCCTTTATTGACCTGCATTAGCTACTAGTTATAATGGCTGTAACAACGTCGTATCTTCATAGGGTAACTAGAAGTATCTATGGATTCATATGTGTTGTAATGGCTAAGCACAACAAAGCTAAAATTAAAGAAGTTATGGAAGCTTCAACATTGGTTTCCTTACTTTTGAGAACAGAAGAACAATATAGCACATTTTAAGTCAGTTGCTTTAAGAAAACACGCATTGAAAAAGTTGTGTCTGACTAGCTCACAAGATGCAGAATTTCACAGTGGACTCAAATGTAGATTTTACTGTACAGACTGTTTCTTTAGAAGGACTAGAACAAAAATACTATGCATGTTGCTCTCTGTAGTATTTACTTCTCTATCCAGCAAGGGAAAGAATTACTTGCTTTTGGCCAGACTCAACTCAAGAGGATTTTTCCCCCAATTTTCACTGCTCCTATTGTACAGCATGGGTGGAAGTTATTTTAATCAAAGTGTAATTCTTGAAGAGTTACATGGTGTATCTCATATCCTGCTTTAGATACACATATTTGAAATCTAACTCTTTTGCACATGCAAGTCTGAATTTGTGAATGCTCACCTGGCTGGTAGAACACATACAAAAATCGGAATGCATTCCCATGTTGCAAATGAATACCTAGCCCTAGTGGAGAAGGGAAGGAGAATTACTCTGGGGCCACAAATCTACAGTGTTCTTTACTTTCTACATTTGGGAATTTATCACACTTTAAAAAATTGTATATTCCCAGTTACATTATGAAAAGAGGTAGCCTCCATTTTTAAAAAAACATATTATAGAAGTACATACAAGAAAAACACTACCTATGCAAAAACAAGTGTCTAAAAAAGGCTTATTTTTCAGAGCCTGCATTTTTGCTTAAGACTATCCACATGATTGTGAATTGTTACGGCCTTTGATTTGAGGAAATGGGACATCTGATGAAGTGTTATAATCTTTCTATCTTAGCTTCTAGCAGTTCAATTGTGAGTTCAATCCTTGAGGAGGCCATTTAGGGATATAGGGGCAAAAATCTGTCTGGGGATTGGTCCTGCTTTGAGCAGGGGGGTGGACTAGATGACCTCCTGAGGTCCCTTCCAACCCTGATATTCTATGAAGCTCTTGATTTGACAAATCTATTGGTTTCCATTCCATTAAGACAAAGGCAGTCAGAAGTCTGTGCCACATTAAGACCATTGTTCAGAAGTTGCCCTTTGCTGTCTTGTCTTTACAGCATGTTAAAGGCATAGCTCCCCAATGTTCCAGCAAGCTTTCAGCATCTGCGTCACCTCATTTGTGCTAAAAAGGCTTCTAATTTCCAAGTCTTTGGTTGGGATAGAGAGAAGTCAAACTTTGCTGACTTCTAGAGGCTCTTCTCATTAGGTTTTGGTTCACTATTTTCAGATCGGATTTCATTCCATGTCATCTTTCTGGTTTGGAGCAACATACCGAGTAGCTTCAGACACTATCACGTAGACATGGCCAGGTACTTCATTTCCCATTCTCTGATAGTGCCTCTTCCATGTTTACTAATCTATGAAATGTATTTAAAAATTAAAAACCTCCTTGTGACAGTGTGCACTTACCTCTTGTGAGCATTTGCTGTCAGATGGGAGCAATCCTGTGCTCTTTTCCTTCTTTGCTGCCAGCGTTTCCTGTTGGCTATGGCCCTCAGGCAGGTCTTCAGTGGCTCAGCCTTCCAACTAAGTCACCCAGTTAACAGTTGAATGGATGGATGAACCCCTTGTGGGGTAAAAGGTCTAACACGGCCTGTCCCTGTGCCCTTATTCATGTCTTTAGTCCAGTCTCTGGGCTCAGTTCCTCAGCCCCTTCTGGGCTAGTGTTAGTCCATGGCTGCTCTGGTATAGAGCAGTGCCCCTAGGGCACAGGCACTGCCCTGGTACAGAGTCGTCTCCCTGGAGACTCTCTGCCTTTATCAGTCCTTATTGCCCCAGCTCTGAAGCCAGGTCACTCCTCCAAGTTCAGTCCCCTTCCAGGGTAACAAAGTCCAACACATGGTTGGCCCTCTGCAGGATCTTCAGCCCTGTCTATGAGCCCTTTAAATTCCTGTGCTTAAGCTTCTAAACTAAACTTGTCTCCTTTTCATGGTTTTTCACGCGAAACTTGGAGCAGACCATAAACTGGTTGAGATCCCATAGGTCCAGGATGGGCCTCAGCCCCCTTTTTGCCTTTGGGATCAGGAAGTACCAGGAGAAGAAGCCTCTCCCCTCGAAGTCTACTGGTACTCCTTCCACTGCCTCCAGAGTGGAGCAGACATGCCACTTCCTGCCCTAGGAGGTGAGCATGCTCCGGGATCCAGGGACTCAGCAAGGATGGGGTGTGGTAAGGTGGGGGAGAGGCAATCTGCAACACGTAGCCATTGGAAATGGTGTTGAGGACCCATTGGTCCAACGTTATATGGGACCACTCCACTCAGAAGGCAGACAGACAATCGGTTGCAGAACACAAACTTTATTAATCAGGGGGTTTCCCTGGCAACAGGCCTGGTGCCCCCCTCCAAATAGTCCAAAAAAATTGCTTCCCTGCCTCTTGCCCTTAGAGGGTCTGGGCTGCGGGGCAGAACAGGACTGACGTTGAGACTGATGCCTCTGGTCTCCCAGCCTCTTGGACGTGGGCTCATATCTGCTCCATGCAGGTGGAGCTGAAGTTTGCAGCCTGGGCTTGTCCTTAGCCGGCAGGACGTAGAGGCCCAAGGTTTGTAGGGTGGTACGCGAATCCTTCATCCCGTGCAGATGGACATCCGTTTGGTCCGCAAACAGCGCTTTCCTGTCAAACGACAGGTCCTCCATGAGGGACGGGGCCTCCACTGACAGCCCGGATAGGAGGAGCCACAACACTCCGCGCATGGAAATGGCAGAAGCCATTGAGCTGGCTGTCGTATCGGCTGCATCCGACGCCACCTGGAAGGGTGCTTTTGCCACTGCCGCCCCTTCCTCTACCAGAGCCTTGAAGTCCTTTTTGTCCCGCTCCGGGAGGAGACATTCATGCTTTGGTAAGGACACCCATAAGTTAAAGTCATAGAAGCTCAGTAGGGCCTGATTGGCCACACAGAGCTGGAAGCTTGCCGAAGAATGAACTTTCCTGCCAAAAGTATCCAGTCTCCCAGTGTCTTTAACCTTGGGGGGTAGGTGCGGGCTGGCCATGTTCTTCTCGGTGGTTTACAGATTCCATCCCCCAGAGAGTTAGGTGCTGGGTGCGAAGAAAGATACTCATGGTCCTTAGCCGACACGAAGTACTTCCTCTCTGCCTTTTTGGAAATGGGAGCCAAGGAAGCAGGAGTTTGCCACAAGGTAGTGGAAATGTTGGCTACTCTCTGGTGGAGGGGCAGGGCCACAGCCCGGTGCCAAGAACGTCAGCACATCGAAAAGGGAGTCAGACAGGCCCTCCATCTCCTCAGCCTGTAGCTGGAGGTTGGACGCCACCCTCTTAAGGAGGTCTTCATGTGCCCTGAAGTCTTCCTGTGGAATGGGTGGCGGTGCCGTAATGGCATCATCCAGTGCTGGAGAGGGGGCCGGAGTGGAGTCGAGAGTCCTTAGCCGTACTGGGGGGTGGTCGGTCCCCAGGTCAGAGTCTGGGTGTGGGGCTACCGACTTGGGACCTGTTGACTTGTCCCTCTACCGAGAAGGGAAGGTCAAAGGAGCCTGGGACACTCCGGCCACTGATCGGGTTCCCGTCTGGGTGGGCATCTGCAGCCACGGTGCCTATTGACACCACTGTCTTTGCCACAGTGCTCCTTGCCACTAACTGCTTTGGGGGCCCGGTGGCATCATCTGTTCTGGCTGAGCCGCACGACTTGGCAATGGGCAGCTGGGTGCCGATGCTCAGGTCACCGTCGAGCGCATTGTCTCATAGGAGCAGCAAGATCGATGATGCCTTCCCGCATCATCCAGTGCCGGTGAATTGCAAGAGGAGTCCTGAGTGCGATGCCTGGCAGAGCGGGAACTTGAGTGGGAGCGTCAACATTGATGGCGTCAGGACCGGCTGCGGTAGCTGCGATGCGAGGAAGAGCATCTGCGGAGCCTGTCACGGTGCCTGCACCCATTGCTGCACGGCGGGAGGGGCCTCAAGACTCCCATTCAAGTGGCGAGCTGGTCAACCTGACTGGTGTAGAGGGCTGGCATGAGCTGTGAGAAGACCACGTCAAACGAGGTAAGGAGCAGCTCTCAGTGCGGGAGCTGCGCCGTGCTGGGGAGGTCTGATGAGTGCCCAGTGGCGGCTTGCCTTGGGACTGACACCAGCAACGCACTGGTATCTGTAAGCTCAAGATGTCTCGCACAGCCTGAGTGGCCTCCGGCCCTGACGGCATCCTCTCTGCAGGGGAGGCATGCACGGACAGAACTGGGCTGCTCTGCTCAACACGAGTGGGAGGCCTAGGGCCTGGCAGGGATCGAGGGCTGCCCAGCTCAGGACCAGCCTCACCCCTCTCCTTTTCTCGGTGCCACAGTGAGACGGAAGTCTTCCCTTGCTTCTTGGAAGGGGAGAGGTGCTGGCTAGTGGAGGGGACTTCGCTATGCACTGAAGACGCGGTGCCAGCTACCAAGTCCGCTTGGCATGCCAGGGTAGGGACCAGCACGGATTCCATCAGGAGAGTAGGAAGCCTGACGTTCCTCTCCTCCTTGGTCCGTGGCTTGAATGACCTGCAGATCTTGCAGCGCTTACTCATGTGAGTTTCGCCCAAGCAGCAGAGGCACCAGCATGCTGATCACTTCTGGGCATAGAACTGTGACAAGAGTCATACAACTTGAAGCCTGGGGCATGGGTCATGCCTCGAGCCTACTCTAACTACTTGAAAAACTAGTAAGAGTAACTGTACCACTAAGGTCAACTAGAGAAGCTGCAGCAAGGCTGGAGCAAGACATTCTGACTACCTTCACCAGTGGCAAGAAGGAACTGAGGGTGGGGGGAGTGCGCAGCTCCCCTTATAGCACAATATAGAGGCGCAACTCTAGGGGTCGCAGCAGCGCTCTCCCATATGGATACTGCTAAAGGAAAGACTTCTGACACTGGTGCACGTGGCGAGCACGCACACCTACTGTGGAATACATATGAGCAATAACTCAAAGAACCACCCCTCCTTACTCCTCTGGTACCAGCCAAGAACGACTAACTCAAACTCTGCAGTTCCTTTCAGCCGAGCTTGCTGTGCTATGATAGGCTGCAGGGAAGCAGCCTTTCTAGTCAAGCCTGGAGGACCTACCTTCACCGCTCTTTTCCTGGGACAAGGTATGAGGTCTCAAAGCAAGGGGTCTCAAAAGGCGTGGTACATCCGGTCACACTCCTGTTAGTTTCACTAGTTATTAACTTTCTTCCCACATGCAGCTTCATTTGTAAACAAATCAACAACCACATAAGAGGCAGGATCCTAGCAGTGTACGGGTGTTTTCAGTGGTTTTAATCTGAAATTTGTCTAAAAATAGTACTAGAGATCCATGTTTGTGGTCTTTCAATTACTTCCTTATGAAGTACCGTATATACTTGTTCATAAGCGGAATTTTTTTTTTTTTGTAAAAAAGGGAAGCACTGGAGAAGGGGGTCAGCTTATGAACTGAGAGGGAGAGGTGGGAACCAGCCTCTCCCCACAACAGAGGGAGCAAGAAGAAGCAGTACAGCCAGCAGAGACAGAAGGGAAGAGGCTGGGCCAGTGTCTCCCCACTTCTGGCCACGCTGCTCTCCCCACAGCCTCTGAAGCAGCTGCAGCTCCAGGGCTGGCAGGCTGCAGCTGTGCCGCGCTGCCCAGCCTGCCACAACATGCTGCAGCCAGGTCAGAGACATCCTTCCCTGGCCCTCCCCAGATAAGGTGGGAAGGGGAGAGTGTGGGTGTCCCAGTCTAAGGGTGACATCATGTGGGAGGTGGTCACAGGGGTTACTCCCCTGACTCCCAGCTTCTTCCCCTCTCCCCCACCAAAAAATTTCCCCACCAGTTGCTGTCCTGGACCTTCAGGGTAAGCAGCATGCATGCCAGGACACTCATTACTTAGGTTTACCTCCATGCCTGTGGACGCTCGAGGTAAACAAACCATCTCGGCCCCCCAGTGGTTTATCCTGATGGCCCAGGGGGCCAAAGTTTGCTGACCCCTGAGTTATAGGGTCAGCTTATGAACGGGTTATAAAAATTTTGCATTTTTACTTACCCATCTTGGGGAGGTCGGCTTACAAACGAACTAGCTTATGATCGTAAGTTCAATTTATAACTGTCAGCCCTTCAAACAAGCTGAGATCAGAAGGCCAAGCTCTGTTCTTTCAAGCTCATGCATCACTACCAGTAATGAAAGTTCTACAGGCAATTCAACCCTCCTTTACGACTGTGCAAGTGTTAGTGCCACTGAAGTCAATGCAGACCAAGTTGCCAAGTGAAAAGCATTTCATTTTTAGAAATGGTACAATGGTAAAGGACCATGAGAAAGGTCCTTGAATTAAAATTACCACTTCCATGAAATGTTTGAACTAGGGTTTTTTTTTTTTTTTTTGGTTTATCTGCACTTTAACTTTTAGTGCACATAGCAAAGATGTCAAAAGGGAAACATCAGGATTAATTGTAAGCCACCATTAACAGTAGCAAGCCTGGAAAATAGTCTTGGGCCAGATTAAAAGCTTACATATAGCATGTGTGTGTTTATATGGACAGAAAGTTTACTTTTAAGGCTGCAGAAGAGGACAAACTTTAATGCAAAACTTGCTTAATTTCTTTTACCTTATAGGTTGTCGTTCGATGTTGAGCAATTATAGTCAGTTTTTCTAGGAGCCCTCGTAATCTCTCCTGGGTAGCATGGGAGATCAAGTTCACAACATCAGAGTTAGGTTCCATAATGTCATGCCTTTTACCTGTGGAAGCAGAGAAAATCCATTACATGTTTTAGGAGTAGTTGATAATTGAAATAATTAGCACAGCAGGTATTCTGTTCCCCCTGGAAGTCATACCCATTACGAATAAAGGTTTGGAGATTATGATTTTCCTGGTAAAGTCACAACTTCAAAGATCTTAGACATTACATTAATAAAACTTAGCCTGGAGCTTCAGAAAATATAGACATTGTTTCACTTAGCCTCTAGAATAATTTTCCTTGCAAGGTCATTTATAGGACAAAGTTAATAAGAACACAAATCAAGCCTTATGTTCGGTGGGGGAAGAAATAGTAGCTGTAAAAATTAGTGCCATATTCTGTTAATTTCAGTAATTAAAAAAAATAGAGAATTACATTTTGCCCTGTTAGACACTGCTTGTTAACAACTCATGACATTTATTTCAATGGTGTTTTTTGCAATGTATTCCAGGCGTAAGAGCCTCTTCTCATCTACCTCTGACCAAACAGTATATACCAAATTAACCTAGGATTCCCTAGGTGGTAACTTGGGAAATATACATCTAGTCCAATTGGGGTCATAATGCCATCACCTCTGACCTGTTCTCTCGGGTTGCCACTCCTCTCCTTGTTCCCTGATGAGCCCTACAGCCTCTCTCCATATTTCAACAGTTGATATCAAAAAGGGAGACAACTTTGAGCAAAGCTGCTTGGGCCATACACCCAAAGCTAAGTGTTACTTTGGCTATCTCCAACTGTGAGAAAGTTGCAGATAGCCAAAGAGAAGTATTCCTGTGGTTGACACAATCAACATGTCAGCACATCTACACATAGGTACTTGGACAACCCTGACTTCTTTTTAAATAGACAGCACAGTTTAGCTACTGATAACCAATGCTGATATCAGCAAAAACTTTGAGGAGTCCTTGTGGCACCTTAGAGGCTAACATTTATTTGGGCCTAAGCTTCCATGGGCTAGAGCCCACTTCGTCAGATGCATGAAGTGAAAAATATAAATACATGAAAGGATGGGGGTTGCTTTACCAAGTGTGAGGTCAGTCTAACGAGATAAAATCAATTAACAGCAGGATACCAAGGGAGGAAAAAAAAACTTCTGAAGTGGTAAGAGTGGCCCATTACAGACAGTTGACAAGAAGGTGAGAGTAACAGTAGGGAGAAATTAGTAATGGGGAAATTAAGTTTAGGTTTTGTAATGACCCAACCACTCTCAGTCTTTATTCAGGCCTAATCTGATGGTATCCAGTTTGCAGATTAATTCCTATTCTGCAGTTTCGTGTTGGAGTCTGTTTAAGTTTTTTTTGTTGAAGAGTTGCCACTTTTAGGTCTGTTATTGAGTGACCAGAGAGACTCAAGTGTTCTTCTACTGGTTTCTGAATATTATGATTCCGGATGTCAGATCTGTGTCCAACCTATCCTGAAGGATGATCCCTCACTCTCACAGACCTTGGAACACAGGCCAGTCCTCGCCTACACACAGCCCCCCAACCTGAAACAAATACTCACCAGCAACTACACACTACACAACACACACACCAACCCAGGAACCAAACCCTGCTACAAACCCCGGTGCCAGCTCTATCCACATATCTATTCAAGGGATACCATCATGGGACCTAACCACATCACCCACACCATCCAGGGCTCGTTCACCTGCACATCTACCAATGCGATATATGCCATCATGTGCCAGCAATGCCGCTCTGCCATGTACATTGGCCAAACTGCACAGAAATCTGACATTAGGAATCATAACATTCAAAAACCAACAGAAGAACACTTCAATCTCTGGTCACTCAATAATAGACCTAAAAGTGGCAATTCTTCAACAACAAAACTTCAGGATTAGGACCTCATTCTGCTAGGTGCTGTACAAATGTGCATTCTCTGCAAACAATATAACACTTAGGCTATGTCTAGATTACCGTGGTAAGTCAACCTACACTATGCAACTCCAGCTACGTGAATAACGCAGCTGGAGTCAACGTACCTTAGGTTCAGTTACCACGGGTCTACACTGTGGGGGGTCAACAGGAGGAACTCTCCCATTGACTCACCTTACTCTTCCTGTCGGGGATAGAGTATGGGGGTCAACTGGAGAGCGATCTGCTGTCAATTTGGCAGGTCTTCACTAGACCCACTAAATTGACCGCAGGTGGATCAATCTCAGAGTTGATCCCAGCTGTATTGTAGACAGCCTGAGGTTGGAGGAGAGACACAATCAAGTTTTTAAATACATGCACTTTTGGTATATGCTCCCAATACTATTCATAAATACATAAATAAAAATACATAAGATATAGTCTTGCCCCAACTGACTTCAGCCCAGCTCTTTAAAATGTGAACTGAATTCCTGCAGGCATTGAAGCAAAAATGGTCTGAAGAAGAGGTCTCAAGGGAAAACAGTAGTTTTTATCAATGCATGCCAACAAGATTGCTACTCCTGAAAAAGCTTTCAAGATTATCAAGGGCCCTGAAGACACTGAAATAGGAGTATGTTGGAATGTCACCTTCCTACTAAACAGATCTGCTTCCTGTGTATAAGCTAGTATGGGTTTACTTCTGATCATATGAGCAGAATCTGTAACACTTGTGTAAGAAGTACATATTTAATAGTGAGATTTCAAAGCTTGAGAGCTGTCACTGGGTTAGGGGAAGGAAGCAATTATTCACACTTTCCTATGTTATGGGTTGCATCAGTAGAAAGCTGACTAACCAACATCCCGTTCCAATATGTCTGTGGGTAACAGATACTGTGCAGTACCTATTACAGTTCACAATCATAATTAAAAAGGTTCACAGCTTCTGTTCATGCCTTTGCTGCTGTTGCAGCATTTTTTCTTTGGGTTATCCTACAAAGCTTATTTTTAAGACCCACCCAAAAATGTTTAGGACAGATTTCCTGACTGTAAGTTCAAATAAATAAGTATAGCTGTCTTGTTTTCCAGATTAAATAGAGTTTTATTAACTTACTTAGAGATTACAATATATTCTAATTTCATTTTTTAAAAGTGAAAATTGTTCAATGCAACCATTGAGTCCAGAATGCCAATTATGGATGCTTTAGTCTCACCTATGTCTAAGATCTTCTTTTGCAAAGCCTCTGGGGAGAGAAATGGTTCATCTGCACAAGATCGGATCAGTGTACCAACTACTTCAGAATTTGTTGCCAAGATGCATGCATTCTCTTCACTTAGGTTGACCCCAGCCATAGAAGTCACATCATTGATGTCATCTTCATCTCTACCAGAAAGAAAGCCAATTGTTATTTTGTTCACATCCTGAAAGAGCCTTTTGTATTGGTGACCAATTTTATACACAAGTGTAGACTACCTGTACATAATCATCCCCAGGCATCAGTGGGCAAAACAGTCTACTACAGAACACCTTTGGAATGGAGGTTGTTCGTAACGCTGAACAAAACGTTACTGATTATTCTTTCAAAAGTTTATAACTGATCCTTGATTTAATTCAGCTTTGAAACTTTACTATGCAGAAGAAAAATGCTGCTTTTAACTATCTGATTTTAAATAAAACAGGCACAGAAACACTTTCCTTACTTTTCCAAATCTTTTTTAAACTTCCCCTTTTTTTAGTTTATGTTTAACATGGTACCGTACTCATGGCTGGCTTTAGGCCTATTCCACCAATTCCCCCGAATTGGGCATCGCGCCTAAGAGGGCCCCGTGCCCAGTGAGAATCCCTTCCCTGGTTAGAGGCACCTTTTTAATTTTTACTCATCTGGTAGTGCTCCGGGTCTTCAGCGACGGGTCCTTTGCTTGCTCTGGGTCTTTGGTGGCACTTTGGCAGCGGGTACTTCAGTGCCACCGAAGACCTGGAGCGAGTGAAGGACCTGCCACTGAACACTCAGAGCACCACTCAGTGAGTACAAGCCCCCCGTGTTTTTTTACATTTTTTTTGTTTTTTTTTTCAATCATCCCTGCCAGGGCCCCATCGAAACTGTTCAAATTAGGAAGTGCAGAGCCCAAAGCCGGCGCTGACTGTACTGTATTTGCTTTGTCTCTGCTGCTGCCTGATTGCATACTTTGGATTCCAAATGAGGTCTGTGGCTGACTGGTCAGTTCATAACTCTGGTGTTTGTAACTGAGGTTCTTCTGAATCTTGAGTATTCAGTGAAGTTTCTGCCCCTTTTCATTTATCTACTTTTCCAGCTAGGCAGTTTCTACATAATCTGTTTTGGGAAAAGGAGGCTAACAGATACTCAAACCTGTTTAATTTATTCTTAACTGGCTGATAGACTTGTACTCCAATTCAATGTATTAAGAAAAGGGCTAAAGCCCAGGATTATCAGAACAGTTAGTGACCAGTGATGATTTAAAACTAAAGTCATCACTGACGTTTCCTCCCTCTACTCACCAGTAGCTGTTGAGCAATTTCAAGAGAGTGTATTCATAATGTATTAGCAGAATAGAATTCTTAATCTTTCAGGAAATGTGCACATTAGGCCTTTAATGCCTGGTAATTGAGTGCTAATTGATCTTCACAAGTACACTAATTCCCCTCTTCCTAATGACCACAGAATCTTTGGCTGCTGTGATCCCACTGTGGTATAATTACAGCTACTACTATGGGCCAGCTTGTAAAGGGGGTTATGTAGTCAGTGTACCTATTAATACAGGATACAGACTAAGGCCTTGGCTACACTGGAGAGTTGCAGCACTGGCAGTGGCTTTACAGTGCTGCAACTCACTCACCATCCACACTTGCAAGGCACATACAGCGCTGTATCTCCCTGGCTATAGCGCTGGCTGTACTCCACCTCGGCCTGGGGAATAACGACTATAACGCTGGTGATGCAGCGCTGCTCCGCCAGTGTGGCTACCAAAAGCACTGTTATTGGCCTCCAGAGGTATTCGGAGGTAGCCCAGAATGCCTGTTCAGCTACTCTGCTCATCAATTCGAACTCTTCTGCCCTGGCCTCAGGTAACCCGCTCTTTAAATGCCCCAGGAATTTTAAAAATCCCCTTCCTGTTTGCTCAGCCAGCTGTGGAGTGCAATCAGTGAATCCTTCCAGGTGATCACGCCTCCACATGCCAAACGAGCCCCAGCATGGAGCAATGGCAAGTTGTAGGACCTCAGTGTTTGGGGGGAGGAAGCTGTGCAGTACCAGCTGCGCTCCAGCCGTAGGAATTACGATACCTATGGGCAGATATCAAGGGCCATGCTGGAAAGGGGCCATGACCGGGACGCGCTGCAGTGCAGGGTTAAAGTGAAGGAGCTGCGGAGTGCCTATTGCAAAGCGCACGAGGGGAACCGCCGCTCCGGCACTGCCCCCACGACCTGGCGTTTTTACAAAGAGCTGGATGTGATACTTGGGGGCGACCCCACCACCACTCCAACCACCACGATGGACACTTCAGAGTGAGGGGAGGAAGAGGAAACCAAGAGTGAGGGTACTGGAGTGGGGGGAGACACCCCAGAGTCCCAGGAGGCATGCAGCCAGGAGCTCTTCTCAAGCAAGAGGCAGCCAGTTGCAGCAGCCGGTACTTGGCGGAGGACAAACAGAGGAGCGGGTTCCCAGTAAGCAGCTTTTATTTTCAGGATGGAAATTTTTCAGGAGAGGGAGGGAGGGTTAGGGCTGCATGCATGTATGCGTAGATGTGGAATAGCGCGTTGATGTGGTCTATCACGTCGCGGTAATCGGCCTCGGTAATCTCTTCAAAAGTTTCAGTCAGAGCGTGGGCAATGCGCTTGCGCAAGTTTATTGGGAGAGCCACTGTGGTCTTTATCCCAGTTAGGCTAACGTGTCCACGCCACTGTGCCACGAGGGGTGGGGGGACCATTGCAAGACACAGACAAGCTGCACAGGGGCCAGGGCGGAATCCGCATTGCTGTAAAAGACCTTCCTGCGCTTCCCAGGTGACCCACAGCAGCGAGATATCTTCCAGGATCAACTCCTGTGGAAAATGTTGGGATAGTGTTCAGTGTAGGTGCCCCCTGCAGCTGTTTGCTTTCCCCAATGCACGGAAACCCAAGGACAGTACAGCCCTGAAGCAATCGGTCCCCCTTACTCACCATTTTGGGGCTCCCGTGGGTTATGTGCGCTCTCTTTGGGATGGGAAAATTATGCTATTGTGAAGAATGTTACTCCTTAACTGTGTGGGAATAACTGTCTGGTATAAACAATGCTGCCTCTGTTAAGTGTTGCATTTTTTACCTTTCCAGAAGCAACCTTGAAATCTCAGCTTCCTGTGTTATCAACAGCTCATGACTATAAAACCTCCAGAAGAAGCCACGAAAAAGCCAAGACGACCTGCTGCAAACAGTTATGGTGCGCTCTGTCACAGAGAATCAAAAAGTGCAGGACTGGAGGGAAAGGGAAAGCAGGATCCGCCAGAAAAACGCAGCGGACAGGAGACAAGCACACAGCAGGCTGATAGCTCTGGTGCCGCCAAGGGCAGACTCTAATCAATAGGCGCTCGATAGCTTGCAGGTGTGACAAAGCAATACCGCCCCCCACCACCACCCCCCGCTCCTCAAAGAAGCTCTCTTCCTTGTGGCCCCAATATTCGCTTCAAACCCCTTCCCCAGCATCCAGGTTCTTACCACCACAGCTGCCTCCAACACTTGTTACGTTCACCAACCCAGCCCTGAGGAACTACGTCATTACCCTCTGCATTCAAACCCATCCCTGGCAGTATGCCATCCTGAAGTGCAAGCAGTCGCATTGCACGCAAGACTTCCAGACAGGATATCTCAAACTGTAGCATAGTAACAGTTCCCCACCCACCACCTGCCTTTTAGGTTCCCAAAAAGTTTTGGGTCTGTCAACAGTAATTTTCTTTTCTTTTTTCAATATGAATTCTTGGCTTTGAAAAACAGTCTTTTTATTGCAGAATTCAAAGATACCTATCAGCCCAGGAAGAACAGCGGCTGCAAGTTTACAGTATTAGGAACAGTTCCTACTAACATTGTCACACTCGCACTTCTCGCACTCCGTGCAAGGCACTCCCACAACAAAATTACTGTTTCATTTTTCGCTTCAAATTCCTCTCCTCAAGGCATGGCGCTAAATCCTTGCAGCCTGTAGGTGGGTCCTTCTTAGTAGCCCTGCTCTCTGCTGTGCAATTCAGCCTCCCGGTGTTGAACCTCTCAGAGGTCATGCTAGACTGTAATCTTTCACCCTTCCCTTCACAAATATCATGGAGGGTACAGCACGAGGATATAACTGCAGGGATGCTGCTTTCCCCCCCAAGTCTAGCTTCCCAAACAGAGATCGCCAGCACCCCTTTAAACAGCCAAAAGCACACTCCACAGTCATTCAGCACCAGCTCAGCCTGCAGTTGAACCGTTCCTTGCTCCTGTCACAGTTCCCTGTGTACGGTTTCATGAGCCAAGGCATTAACGGGTAAGCGAGGTCTCCAAGGATCACAAAGGGCATTTCAACACCCCCTACCGTGATCTTCCAGTCTGGGAAAAGAGTCCCGGCCTGTAGCTTCCTGAATAGGCCACTGTTCCGAAAGGCACGTGCATCATGCACCCTTCCAGGCCAGCCTGTGTTAAAGTTAGTGAAACGCCCACAGTGATCCACAAGTGCCTGGAGAACCATGGAGAAATATCCTTTTCGATTAATGTACTCAGATGCTAGGTGGGGTGGTGCCAGAATAGGAATATGCATCCCATCTATCACCCCTCCACAGTTAGGGAAACCCATTTGGACAAAGCCATCCACAATGTCCTGCACATTTCCCAGAGTCACGGTTCTTAGCAGGATGTGATTAATGGCCCTGCAAACTTGCATCAACACGATTCCGACGGTCGACTTTCCCACTCCAAACTGGTTCCCGACCGATCGGTAGCTGTCTGGAATTGCCAGCTTCCAGACTGCAATAGCCACCCGCTTCTCCACTGACAGGGCAGCTCTCAATCTCGTGTCTTTGCACCGCAGGGTGGGGGCAAACTCCTCACACAGTCCCATGAAAGTGGCTTTTCTCATCCGAAAGTTCTGCAGCCACTGGTCATCATCCCAGACTTCCATGATGATGTGATCCCACCACTCAGTGCTTGTTTCCTGAGCCCAAAAGCAGCGTTCCACAGTGCTGAGTATTTCCGTGAATGCCACAAGCAAGTTCGTGTTGTACGCGTCACGTGACTCTCTATCATCGTCGGACTCACCACCACTTTGGATCCTAAGGAATAGCTCAACTACCAAACGTGATGTGCTGGCGAGACTCGTCAGCATATTCCTCAGCAGTTTGGGCTCCATTTCCCACAGAAATCACGCTGCACAGAAACTGTTGAGAGTCGAGATGGCGCCAAAGTGGACAGAAATACAGGGATTGCTGGGATGTGAAGCAATGAACCATGGGGCGATGGGACAGGAAGCAGAATGACTTGCATCCTCCGCCCCCTTCCCACAACCCATCGCGCCAGAATGAGAAGAGGTGCTCTGTGGGATAGCTGCCCATAATGCACCACTCCCAACACCGCTGCAAATGTGGCCACACTGCAGTGCTGGTAGCTGTCAGTGTGGCCACACTGCAGCACTTTCCCTACACAGCTGTACAAAGACAGCTTTAACTCCCAGCACTGCACACCTGCAAGTGTAGCCAAACTCTAAGCCACCAGACGACTTAACAGAAGTTCATGCTGAAATTTGGTGCTTAGATCCTTCAAGGATGGGTTCTAATGAAAAACTTGCATCTCTGGTAGCATTTCATACTACTTAGTCCAAATGACTCTCTCTCATCTAACTTGTAGTTTAGTATTCAAGTAAGGGACTGACAGAACATGTGGCTAAATTATAACATGTTTTTCCTCATGTAGTGTAGCTCTACTAATGTAGCCATTGCTCTAAATAGCCCTGCCAATTACTAGTTTATATGATACATTCAATTAACTTATTTCAAGTAGGGCATTATGTAACGAACTCCAGTTGAAAATTAAAGGCACTCACAATATAGCTAACAGAAGGTAGATTCTGGCTATCACCCTGAAGTATTTTCAAGTTATTCCATGTAGTGGTCGTACTGGAAGACTTGCAAGACAACATCTATATATAAAAGAACCAGCAATACTTTTCCACTATAATTTCTCTTAACACTTTTACACTAGGTATTGTGTTGAATCCCTGAGAAATAGCCCTTTTACCAGTCAGAAGAACATGGCTAAAGATGTTAGTCTACCAGTACATTGGCAAAAAAATTGCACATACACGCTGCTGTCTGCTTATATCTACTTGAAGTTGAGACTCTCACAATATTTGTTAAATGGGAATGAGTCATGCAATGTAGATATACTTCACTGTGTGAACTTGAATATATTAGACAAAAAGTGAATCTCTGGCACCCTCTGGTGTTTGACTATGCCTGTTTTCCTCTTTTCAATCTTTTATTTACTCCATTTTACTGAAGGGAGACAAGAAGGCTAGAAAGAAACACTTAAATCTATCCTACATTATATTGACCCTGGGCTACTAATCGAAATAAGCATATGGCCTTTAAATCCTACCAAGGTGAGACTGCTTCCTTCTCTCTACCAAGCTTATCAACCTGAAGAGTGAGCAAGAATTCTACCAGCACTCAGACGTCAGAGTGAGACCACCAACAGATGCAAATAGCTGTCAGCAATGTGTTCTGCGAAGGCCCCTCAACAATGCTTTCTTGCTCCTACCCTTTGTCTGATAGGGCCCAAATTTGTTAGCCTTTCAGACAAGTGTCAAGGCCCATCTTTTCATATAAGTATTTGGGGAGGACTGTCTATTTCTGCAGTGGTCTATGGTTAATATAGTTATAAATATATGTAGAGCCATTATATATTTTTTTTCAGTTCTGTAAGAGCTTTTTAGTGAGGAGGATGATAAAGTAGCAGAAAAAAGAAAAAAGAAGTGCCAACATTAGAATTGGAGATTTCAATTGTTTAAAAAATATTTCTCAGGTGTTTTCTTGAAAAGTGCACACAGTAGTTTCAGGGCACTCAATTGTTCCATGACATCTATTGTAAGAACAGGGGTCATTGGCATACTGTATGCTCACGATTTTCTGAAATCCTATTATCTACACCCCCACATTATCTGAATCCCAGCATGCGGCACAAGGAAGGTGTTGGGATAATAGAGCAGAAATCCTCGGCCATGGGGGAGGCCACCCTGACATTGAATGGCTTTCAGGGTAGTGTGAGGAGTCCCCTGAAGACTTGCTGTCATGGGAGGGAGGGAGCAGGGCTGTTCCTGCACTGCCACCAAGCTGGTGACATCTGACCCCTGCAGGCATAAGATGCAGGCAAGGCTGCAGGACCCCAGCAGGGCAGAGGAGAGTCCTAGCCATGGGTCTCTGCTCTGCAGCCAGGACCCACAGGCTCCCCCCAGCACTATGCACCTGCAAAAAATCAAGAGGGCAGGAATGGCAGCAAAGGAAGCCCTCTGCAGCCCTTAGGTTCAAGTCTGATTTAAGTCGGAAGTGGAACTGCTTTTGTAGTCTCCATCTCCACTTCTGTTCCAACATTAATTTTCAAGAGGAAAACTGATTTTGTATAACGCGACCTGACAACACGAATTCGGATACAGCACAGTAAAGCAGCACTCCAGGGGGCGGGGCTGCACACTCCGGTGGATCAAAGCAAGTTTGATATAACGCAGTTTCACCTATTACACAGTAAGATTTTTTGGCTCCCAAGAACAGCATTATATTGAGGTAGAGGTGTAGTTCTGAAATTTAAGGAGTTACTGGGACTAAAATCTTTAAGAATTCTAGTGACCTAAAGGGCCAGGTATTTTGCTAGCCACTACAATCAGAAGTTTAGCAGGAGACTTCTCTCTACCTAAAAGGAGCAAATATCTAAGAGGAGGTAATAAGAGATTCCTTAAAAGCTCCTGGCTGTATTGGGAGGTTACCAGTACAGCCCAAATTACAGTTCAATGGTATCTGGCTGTTTGGACTGAGCAGAGGTCATTTTTAGTTTAACCCCAACTATCTAACAAAAGATAATAGTGCGAGCTACTTAATGCTCATCTCATAGGGCAAAGCATTGACATGCCTCCTCACTATAAAAGCATCATCATTAAAACACAAAGTTATCAGGCCAACACTGTGATAAATAGAATGCTGACAAAAACCCAGACCCAACAGTACAATTCCCATACAATTAATCCAAGTTTCTCAATTTTCAGGTCAATGTTTTTAGGTTCTCCCCTCTACCCCATCATTAAGAGATCCATCAGAAATCTCTAAATTATTTACTGAGGCGTCATTCCGTGTATCTATACTGCTGTCTGTTCCTTTTGTTGAAGTCTTGTTTCCTACAGCCACACAAACTTCTGGTTTTGTTTGTTTTTACCTGAAGGTTGTTGTTCCATTCTCTTTTATTTTATTTTTCTGAACAGGAGATGCTTGAAGCGACAGAATTTTGTTTCCTGGCAGTGTAATTTGTTTCAGAACGGAACCTAAAACACAGCAACATGCCACAATGAAAAACAAAATCCAAGAAAGATGACTGCTTATTCAGTACATATTCTAAACAAAAATCTTTGTTGCAGGCTGAAGAACCAATTATATCCATTTGGAAACCAGACACTCAAAAGTACTACGTTCTACATATTTTGCATGGCTAATAAATTAATATTTTCTTCCCCCTCTTAATGAAATAGTGTTTCACCGTCATATTGCTAACCTACATAGGGTCACATATCCCAGTGCGGGAATAAGCTAGCCGAGACAAAACTGAACCCAAAATTTACTAAGTTATATGTTAAATTAATTTGCACCAGTAGAAGTCTCACTTAATATCATGAAGCACCAAAAAGAGTTTATAGAAGCAGCATCAATTTGCTGGAATGAGCATACTTAGAGTACTCAAAATAGTAAAACTACTTATCTTTTAAGTGAAATGTTTTCTCAACAGGCAAGGTGATGGACAGAGTACTCCCAAGGCTCTGAGTATACAGTTCCAAGCAACTTCGAAAGACACTCATATAATTTTACCATAATTGATTGGTTTGAATACATTATTTCCTTTGTCCTTTCAGTGTCATTCTAATATCTAATGTTATGACGAAGCATTTTCCCACCTCTGTTTAACACAAACCAAAAACCCGCAAAAATATAGAAGTCCAACCCTACCTGCAGGAAACTGGTTAGTCTGAATTAGTGTGTTCAATGGCATCCTTTTTTCAGCAGGTTTCTGGAGACTCAGTGTTGCTGTTTGTGGAAGCGTGGCCACTTGTTTAACAATGCCTCCTGATGGCTGCTGGACTACCTGGAAACAGTATATCCAATATCAAACATGGAAAGAGCTAAATATAGAGAGACATGAATCCTATCAACATGCTCATTCAACCAAAACTGCTCGGGGACATGCATGCATGTCTAGATTTCACTTTAAGAAATACAGCATGCTCATGAAACTACAAATATACTTTGTCTTGACAGGACAAGTAAACCTACCAATTCAAACTTGTAGTTAGCAGCACTGACTTGTTTGGAGTGTTAAAACTGTTTGGACAACAGACATCTCATCCCTAGTCATGTTGCCTGTTTCCAATGGCTGTATGAGAACAGTTTCCTAATGCCATATAATTCATTCATTCAGGCCTTTAATTAATGAAACTGGCATTAAGAGCTATCAATAGAAGATTGAACTTGTTATATGGATTCAAACTATCACACGATTCAAAAGAAAGCCAGCATTTTTTAATTCACAATGCATTTCATAGCTATTCTTAAGTTGTCTTTATATATATATATAGATAGCTGAAGACTATATGCATCTACAAAAGTGTTAGTACAGATGATTTGAAAACCATGTTTTTTCCTGCATAAACTAGTTTTTAATACATATTTTTTGTACATTAGAGGACCCCTCAAGTCCATACTTCTGCTGTGACTGACAAGTACTATCCAGCAACACTTTCATTGCATGCACTCTTGGGAGTGCTGCAACAACTGCAAAGGAGAGTTGTGCTATACCAAATGGTCTGACCCAGTATGGCAATTGTCATGTTCAAACAGATTGTTTTGGTTCTCTTTTCAGGGGCATTTTTGTTAGACAGGTATTTAAATAAAACCCGGTTAGCGTGATTTCGATGCTACATAAACAGGACCTACATGAGACTTTACTTTTCAAAGACACATACAAACGTTTTCCAGGCTCATCACTTTGTTTCCTCTCAGAGCAGCTGATGAAGTTTGACATAAGCAAGCAAAAGTTTTATTAGTTACTCTGTGAATATAGCTTTCCTTGCCAATGGAATCTGGCTTGTAACTTCTAATCTAGATCTTTGCAGATGATATGGAATAGAAGTGATTTAAAAAACCACACAAAGACGACCAAGTACAAATTGTAAGATTTTTCCACCAAGACACAGACGGTACATCCACACTGCAGCTGTGAGCGAGTGTCCCAGCACAGGCAGACTGACTCACGCTAGCAGGGCCAGAGCTAGTGCACTAAAAATCGCAAGGTGGACATTGGAGCTCAGATGGAAGAGTGGGTTCTCAAGCCCTACCAACCTGGCGCATAAGGAGTGATGGATAATAGGACAAAAGAGGGGGTAAAAAAGTCTTTCCTTCAGAAAAAGCCTGTGAATCAGAAGGTTAGTGTTGCATCTAAAAGAACTGATGTAAAGAATGGGATATGGCAGAAGAGAATGGATCAACTGACCAGAAGCAGGGGTCCCAGAACAGGGCAGGGGCCAGGAGGCCATGGTTCTCCCACTTTTTACTGGCCATAAGGGCGAGCAATGCATGAAGGGGGCAGAGAGGAGCGAACAGGGAGCAGGGCCTCAGGGGAAGAGGAGGCATGAAGGTGGAGGCAGAGCCACGGTTCAGGCACCTGGGCCCCCCTCCCCCCAGTTTTAGGGGGCTTCCTCTGCTCCCGACCAGAAGTATAAAGGATGTGCTGGCAGTAGAATGACAGCTCTACACACTGTCTCCTGCTCTCAGGGTTGGAAGTGCTGGGATGTAGGACGTGGAGAGGAAGAACGGGTAACAACCCTGCCAGCCAATTAAGTAGTGTTACTGAGAAACTTCAGAAAGGAGACCCTGCTGGAAGGACTGCAAAAATACACTAGCTGTGTAAGAAGCTGAATCTCCATGTTTTTCAGGACCTTGCACATGCTAAAGGGACTATTTTCCTTTGTGTCTTGGTCAGCAGAATGGCAGCCAGCAGCAGCGAAGAGGTTGACAAAGTGGGCTATAAAACCAGGATGTAAACAGAGCCCTGTGAAATTGTTTATTTTTCATAATTTATTTTTTGGGAATTTCATTTTATCCATGCAGGGGAGCCCTGGTCCTGCTCCCCGGGGACGGGGGGGCCTACAAGTGTCACATTTCATAAACAGCTTAGTCCCATAGTAGAAGCTATTCAAATGGCCAAGTTAAAAAGCAATAGGCTAACTTCACCCGTTCACCTCTCTCAGGAAGGGCCAGAACTTTGAAATAGCCAGAGTCTAGAGGTCTGAGCACTAGACACAACCAGAAACTTGAAGTTTGTGCTGGATGTAACTTGACTCCTTGATGAGTGGGAAAATAGTTTAACCTCAAGGTTGAGGCCCCTCCTCGCTCCTCGCCTACCCCAAATGATTAAAACAGGGATAATGTCTCCTCATATGGATGTTACAAGAACGAAATGAATGAATTGAGAGAATGAATAATGACTATACACTGGTTAAGGCACTCACCTGGGAAGTAGGACACTCAAGTTCAACTCCTTGATACAATAAATATTTAGTGCATAAGTAGTGAAACAATTTCAACAGAAGAGATGGAGACAGTCCCCGCCCCTTCCAAATACATTGTAGCCCAGTGGTTAGGACTTTCACCAAGAAAGAAGGGAGACAAGTTCAAATCTCTGCATCACACCAAGAAGAGGGAGGAACTGAACCTGGGTCTCATATCTCAGATGAGTGCCCTAAACAATTAGCCAAATTGGCCTCAAAATGCCCCTGTATTTAGGGAACCTGTGATGCATGTTTCTTAGGCTTCTCCTTAATTAAGATTCTTGAGAAAAAAAGTTAATATTGGGAGCTTCTTCTTAAATGATATCACACGGGATAGTTTATGTACCCTGTTCTAAAAATAACCAAAATACCCAACACATGCACTGTTGAAGACCCAGGGCTGGACAAGAAACTCAGAGATAAAGAGAATCTCTCTCTTTAAACATTATTCTTTGGTAACTTTAATAATTAGTTGAGTTTCTTTTATAATATTAAAAACTTAGAGACAGGAGCTTACTAAAATAGTTCAGCCACTTAGCTCTGAAAGCATCATGTACTTCTACATGAGTTAGTTTGCAGATTTCAGTTCAGTCCGCAGTGAACAGGAATCCACACTACAATCCACAGTATCAATACTTCTAGGAAAACCCCAGGACAGAATCTTTAACATGGAGATAGGACTCCTTCACCTTTAGAGTGTCTGTCTGCCTAAGGATTGAAATTTTCGGTAGAACACCTATTAGGGCATTCAGCTATACCAACACTTGGCTTTTTTCTTTTTCCTGGTAAAGAAAAAATTCTCCTCTTTTTACTATGAAATAACCGTGATAGCATTAGAAGTCAGGAGCTGAGACCCCTCCTCAAATCCTGTTGGGGCAATTAGCATACCTTGCAAAATCAGATCCCAAAACAAACACTCAGCTCAGAATAAAATTCACGTTCACTACAACTACTTGACAACACCCAGATTTGTGAACTAGAACATTAATTAGCAGTAAAGTGTCTTCATCACTACACTTGCTCTCCCTTACATGTTAAAACAGCTGCAAACCATAATACTCAGAAGCAATATATTTAATTTATCAAGCATAACAGAACAATGTCTCAGGGAAACCTGAAGTAGCCCATTAACTCATCGCAGAATACACTTATCTAAAACATTTATACTACTTTAGATCAAAAAGTACAATCTAAGATCTGAAGACAAAGGCAGAGATGTTTAATCTTACCAGCTGTTTCACTCTAACTGCCTGTTGACCATGGATTGACTGTGCCACAATAGAGTTGGGCTGAGTAATTTTAATACTGATCGGTGTCCCAATGACTGATTTCATAGGCTGAAGAGGGGTTGTCGTTGTTGTCACCACTGCAGATGCAAAGATTGGTTTAACAGCCTGGAAAGAGGCTGTTGCCACTGCAGACGTGGGGACTGGATTTGCAGGTTGAAGAGGGGCTGTCACTGGTTTCACAGTCTGGAGGGAGGCTGCTGCTGCTGCTGTCATCACTGTTGAGGAGGGGACTGGTTTTACAGTCTGAGAGGCTGTGACCACTGTAGGAGAAGGGACCAGTTTTATGGGCTGAAGAGAGGTTGTTGCCAGAGCTGAGGTGGTCATGACTGTGGAGGAAGTTGGTGCTGCAGAGATACAGGTAGAAACAGCTGCTTGGGTTGTAGCCTGCTGCTGAATACACTGCTGGATAAAACTCTGGGCATTGGGCATTAACTGCCGTAAGGCAAGCATACTTTTCTAGAAAAAAAAAAGACAGTAGCAATCATAATACTGTGAATACCTTTTGCAAGTTTAAGAACTACATTAACTTCGAAAAATCAGTTGAAAAGTAATCTTGTTTCATGAGGAAGACAATAAATTTGTTATTCAGAATTACATACAACTGCTGTCAAAACAAAACAAAAAACAAAACATCATGCATAATGCAATAGTTACTAGCATATAATGCGCAATAGTCAGAAGTGATCCACTGCATCCCCCCCCATGGAATAAAGCCCATCTGATATTCAATTAATTAAGTTTCCTTTTAATTAGTTACCTTTCATTTAGTAACTAGGCTGCAGTCCATGTTTCACAATGAGAATAATTACACTGCTTTTGATCTTTGTTTCAAAAAACAGTAGCTTATTCATGGCATTGTATTTATTCCATTAAATATCTTACACAGAAGCAAAATTTTGTGACAGTTTAAGATTCACCTGGAGATTCACCCATATTCAGTTTTACACTTCCTGTAGTGAAATATGCCCATTCAGTACAATTCTGATATTGTTCATATATGAAATGTCATTTATAGCACATTTTAATCATTTATAAAATTTTGGGGCCCAATAAAGTGTTAGCTTCATACTGGAAGGGAATAGCCCTACTATTCTTTATTCCCCAAAATTAGCAGACAAAAGACTTACCTTACTTATTACTAGAGTAACACATTTAATTTTAAGTCTGCATAATGCATTATCTGCTTTGTTGGCTGGTATATTTGGTTCAGATTTCCTAAATTAGATTCTGATAAATCATCTTAGTAAATGTCTCAAACTTTTAATGAGAACTTCAAAGAAAGCAGCTGGTGGAAGTTTCTCTTTCTAAGGGATCACCTAATTATGCACATTTTAATATATGCTTCCACTATCTCACATAAGTGAGCATCATTTAGCTAAAGTATTCAAGTTTTTGCTCTATTCTACTTGCAAATCATTTTTCCTTTAAAAAACCCAAAAGATGTAAAGCATTCACTTAAGTGGCATGTGCAACTAACATACAAAGGGGCATTACTATTATTTGTTAGAATGATTACCATATAATAAGGGTTAATATTTCTATGATTTCTGTCTTCAACTAGTATATTTAATCTCTTATGTTTATTTGCTTTGCTTCCCATCATAAGGCATAACCTTGCTCATTGTGAGAGTCTAAAGCCTGATCTACACTTAAGTCTTACTGACATTACTTAGGGGTTTTATTTTTTGCCAACATTGTTACACTGGCAAAAGCACTAGTGTCGATGCAATTCTATCTGTATAAAGGCGCCTTATACATTATAGCTTTTTTCAGGCGAGGGAGCTAGGGGGAAGGAGGGGACTATAGAGGCATGAGTACTATTGTACAACTTCACCCATACTAGGGGAGGTTACTGCTCTAATTATGCTAGTATATCGTAAGCATAGTGGAGAGTAATTTGCAAATTAAGTATAGATAATCCCTAACTGTTAACATGAGGATTATGCTAACAAATTGAGATGTCTGGCTACTTTTCACCTTTTGGTGGTTACAATCATAGAACTGGAAGGTATCTCAAGAGGTCATCTAATCCAGTCCCCTGGACTCAAGGCAAGATTAAGTATTATCTAGACCATCCCTGACAGGTTTGTGTCCAACCTGCTCTTTAAAAAGGGCTTTGGAGCGCCGGCTCCAGCTCCTGGCAAAAACCTGCAGCTCCACTGCTCTGGAGCCACTTCGTGCTCCAGCTCCAGGCTCCGCTGCAAAGTCCTGCTTAAAAATTCCCAATGATGGAGATTCCACAACCCTAGGCAATTTATTCCAATGCTTAACCACTAACCGTTAAGAAGTTTTTCCTAATGTCCAATCTAAACCGCCTTTGCTACAATTTAAGACCATTGCTTCTTGTCCTATCCTCAGAGGTTAGGAAGAACAGTTTTTCTCCCTCTTCCTTGTAACAATCTTTTATGTACTTGAAAACTTATGTCTTCTCTTCTACAGACTAAACCAACTCAATTTTTTCAGTCTTCCCTCATAGATTATGTTTTCTAGACCTTTAATCATTTTTGTTGCTCTTCTCTGCTTGAGATTTCAGAAGCTAAAAAGTAGAAAGGAGCATAAACTCTGGCAAATTAATTGTAAAAATATAATTAGGAAGACCAAAAAGAATTTGAAGTACAGCTAACCAAGGATTCAAAAAGTAATAGCAAAAATTTAAGTACCTCAGAAGCAGGAAGCCTGCTAAAGAACCAGTTGTGCCACTGGACGATTAGGATGCTAAAGAAGCACTTAAGGATGATAAGGCCATTATAGAGAAACTAAATTAATTCTTTGCATCAGTCTTCACCGTTGAGAATGTGAGGGAGATTCCCAAACCTGACCCTTTTTTTAAGGTGACAAATTTGAGGAACTGTCCCAGGTGTCCCAGACTGAGGTGTCATTAGAGGTGGTTTTGGAACAAACTGATAAAACAAAACAGTAATAAGTCACTAGGACCAGACAGAATTCAGCCAAGAGTTCTGAAGGAACTCAATGTGAAATTGCAGGACTACTAGCTGTAGTCTGTAACCTATCATTTAAATCAGCTTCTGTACCAAATGACTAATATAACTAATATGACGCCAATTTTTAAAAAGAGCTCCAGAGGTGACCTCAGCAATTACAGACTGGGTAAGCCTGACTTCAGTACCAGGCAAACTGCTTGAAACTACAGAAAAGTCAGCCACAGATTAACATAATTTCTTGGGTAACAGTCAACATGGTTTTTGTAAAGGGAAATCATGCCTCACTAATCTACTAGAATTCTTTGAGGGGATCAACAAGCATATGAATAAGGGGGATCTAGTGGATGTAGTGTATTTAGATTTTCAGAAAGCCTTTGACAAGGTCCCTCACCAAAGGCTCTTAAGCAAAGTAAGCAGTCATGGGATGAGAGGGAAGATTCTCTCATGGATCGGCAACAGGTTAAAAGATAGGAAACAAAAGGAAGATATAAGTGGCCAGTGTTCACTGTGGAGAAAAGTAAACAGTGGTGTCCCCCAGGGGTCTGTACTGGGCCCAGCCCTATTCAATATATTCATAAATGATCTGGAAAAATGGGTAAAGAGTGAGGGGCAGAATTTGCAGATGATACAAAATTGCAACAGTTAAGTCCCAGGCAGACTGCAAAGAGCTACAAAAGGATCTCTCAAAACTGAGTGACTGGGCAACAAAATGGTTGTAAATTTTGATGTTGATAAATTCAAAGTAATGCACGTTGGAAAACATAATCCTAACTACACATAAAATGATGGGGTCTAAATTAGCTGTTACCACTCAAGAAAGAACTTGGAGTCATTGTGGATAGTTCTCTGAAAACATCCAATGTGCTGCAGCAGCAGTCAAAAAAGCTAACAGAATGTTGAGAATCATTAAGAAAGGGATAGATAAGACAGAAAATATTTTATTGCCTCTATATAAATCCACAGTATGTCCACATCTTGAATACTGCGTGCAGATGTGGTCGCTCTATCTCAAAAAAATATATATATAGGAAAAGGTTCAGAAAACAAAATTTATTAGGGGTATGGAATGGTTGCTGTACGAGGAGAGATTAATAAGACGGGGACTTCTCAGCTTGGAAGATAGACAACTAAGGGGGCATATGATAGAGGTCTATAAAATCATGACTGATGTGAAGAAAGTAAACAAGGAAGTGTTATTTACTCTCTCTCATTACACAAGAACTAGGGGCCACCAAACGAAATTAATAGGCAGCAGGTTTAAAAACAAACAAAAAGTATTTTTTCACACAAACAGTCACCCTGTGGAACTAGATAAATTCATAGAAGATAGGTCCATCAATGGCTATTAGCCAGGATGGGCAGGGATGGGTGACAGGAGATGGATCACTTGATTACCTGTTCTGTTCTTTCCCTCTGGGGCACCTGGCATTGCTACTGTTGGAAGACAAGATACTGGGCTAGATGGCCCTTTGGTCTGACCCAGTATGGCCATTCTTATGGTCTTATGATCCAAAAGACCTAAACAGTTTTCTTCATTGATTAAACTCTGCCATAATTCTTAAAACAAAGTGAATCTAATATTAATAGCTATAGAAAGACACTCCCATCTTTCAGTCCATATAGTTTTAAAAAGCTCCGTAAAACTTGTACAAGTCAAAGTTACATAATACTGAGATTAGAGACACTACAGCTGTGGACTTCTTGAAGACTTGAGCTGAAAAAGTATAGTTAGCCTACATGCCAGATGCACTGTGGGTGGATATGGTAAAGTTAAAGTTGTTTGGATAATTAGTTACATCTTTAAAAGTGAGTTAAGAATTTTCTGACTTTCCAACGTATGGAACATACAACATTTAAAAAAAATTCCATTTTTTTCCATGCTTGAGCCCACATCCAGGGTAGTTAAATACTGGAATAAATTGCCTAGGGAGGTTGTGGAATCTCCATCTCTGGAGATATTTAAGGAGTAGGTTAGATAAATGTCTATCAGGGATGGTCTATACTGTATTTGGTCCTGCCATGAGGGCAGGGGACTGGACTCGATGACCTCTCGAGGTCCCTTCCAGTCCTAGAGTCTATGAATCTATAGGCTACAGTTTATGCAGCAACACCCATCCACCATGACTGATTTGAGAATGAACCATTGCCTTAGCCAGTGTTGCTATCCGTACTGAACAGTAAAACAGGTTAGCAATGAAGACATTTTTGTACGTTACTCATTTAAGAGTGATGGCATACTTTACACTTTTTTTGTGATCTCTTTCTAAACTAATTTAAAAGCTTAGATTTGTATCTAAAAAGCACAAAAAAGGTAACAGCTGAAATAAATGAGATAAACTGAAAATAGCCTGTATCCATATAAAAGTTTACTGCATTTGAACAGGAATGTTAAGAACTGCTTTAGATTATGCCAATTCACATTCTGCTGAGTACTTCTCACCAAAACAAGTTTTATTCAGCATTGTGTTAGCTAGCTGTGATGAAGTTCAGGGTTTCATCTACATGATTAAGCCTGGTCTGTACTGGTTGCAAAGCCATGGTTGGCAAGTCAGCCAACTCACTTCTTGACAGCATTCAAACAAAGAAAAGTTTTGTAGCATAGATCAGCCTATATGCAATTAACAATGAAGTGCACGTTTCAGTTATTATGCTATGTTCATTTCATAAGATGTGAAGTGAGAATTTATATACAGTAGAACCTCAGTTACTAACTGACCAGTCAACCACACACCTCATAGGACCAGAAGTACTCAATCAGGCAGCAGCAGAGACCAAAAAACCAAATATAGTACAGTACTGTGTTAAAAGTAAACTATTAAAAAAATAAAGGGAAAGGAGCATTTTTCTTCTGCATAGTAAAGTTTCAAAGCTGTACTAAGTCAACGTTCAGTTGTAAACTTTTGAAAGAACCACCAAGTTTTGTTCAGCGTTACGAACAACCTCCATTCCTGAGGTGTTCATAACTCTGAGGTTCTACTTTAAGAGGAAACTGTTCTAAAAAGAGTAATAGAGATGAAGTAATAGCATATTTTACGGTAATGGGACAAGCTACAACCCCACACTGCAAATCCATTGCAGAAAGCCTTGATTCTGCCTAAATCCCTTTGCAAAAGTTATAAAAAAAAAATCAAGAAAAAATGGGAATGACAGATTTTATTACTGAGAACTCACAAATGCCAAGTTTTGCATTAAGCATTGTAGAGTACAGTGGCACTGACGGACTCCAGGCTGAAACAGATGTA
The DNA here is from genome assembly GCF_003597395.2 of Chelonoidis abingdonii. Taxonomy (NCBI): domain Eukaryota; kingdom Metazoa; phylum Chordata; order Testudines; family Testudinidae; genus Chelonoidis; species Chelonoidis abingdonii. Next base: position 219,312,229 of record NC_133770.1, on the reverse strand, counting down.
AGCTTACTGACAAGGAGTTTGAGGGTTGCCATTGAAAAATATGTATTGGCTCAATATTTGACAAATTACCAGCAGCCAAAGTACTACAATATGCAGGACAAACAGATAGCAATCCTCACATTCCCTCTAACCCAGTTCTGCCACTTCACTATTATCCCCTAGGTTTTGAGGTCTTTGCTCTGTACTATACTAGGTGGGGAGGTACATTTCTGTGAAGTCTCATGCACACAACAGATTTGGACCTATGTGCCTCTGTGTATAGCTGTACACAGAGATACATAACTGCTTTCATGAGTAGTGCAGGTGTTCACTGGATTTAGTACTTAAGTCAGATCTTTGCCTGATAATAGAATGAACCCTTTGGGAGAACATGATTCACTGCTAATAAAAAAGTTAGCAATTGGGCTTCAATCAAATTGGCTGAATGGGGTTATAGTTGTCCTGGACTTTTTTTCAGGGTTGTAGTACCCTAGTTGGGCAGTTCCTGGTGCAATTTAAGTAAAAACCATTTTTTTTTTTCAATAGTTTAACTATGGATAGCACCTAAAGCTAGGCAGTACTTTTATTATATTATGAAAGCACCTTTATTCTTTTTCCATCAGAAATAATTACACAGCTTTTTCAGTTCTACAACAAACTGATTACAACTTTCACTATGTTTGATAGGGTATTAAGTTTCAGAACAGCTGCAAAAGGATTCTCCAAGAATTAGAGCCAAGTATAATAAGAACAGATTCTAGAATTGTATCAGCGAAAGCATAAATTCTGGGAAGATCTAAGTTATTTCTGTAAGAAGGGGGTATGTTTTATATAGGTCAGCTTTCTTGGCTACAAGTATTGTTGCACTCCCTGGAAACGATCTGCAAGCACTTTGATAAGTGAACTGAAAGGTTGTATATTTTCGTTGTGGCTTCTTTAAAACAAAACCCATGTCTTTCATTGAAATTCGATTCTGCAGCTTATTTACTTTACTGATACTCATATATAGAGATCCCTCTACCTGACAGCAGTAAAATAGTGGGAGTTGTGCGCAGGGACAAAAGTAGCTTATTCTTTCTATAGCAGCAAAGTCACAGCTATTTCATAAAGACTCAAGCACTAGCCCTCCAGCCCCTACACATAAGATGGCAACTTAAAAAAAAGTTTTATAAGCAAATATTGTTCTATAATTATCACTTTAGATTAACAGTGAAAGAATTTTACAATCCATCTGATCTGTAACCATTTGTGCTCAGTTTCTTTTGCATTTCTCTCTGCTCAGACAATGAAACAAACACAAGTAATTGACTTCATTTCACCATCAGGTTCTTCGCACTGCAATGCATTTCAAGCCTTACAATTGAATATCAGACAACTAACTTTTTATTAGAACTGTTTAATTTTTGAAAGCTCTCTATTGATCTTAGGTTTTATAAAACAAAAACAAACAAAAAAAACACTAAGTACAAGTGTAAGTTTTGGACCAAACACTAAAAGTTAGTTGGGTCACTGGAGGAAAAAGAGTTTATAGTTTGTGACGTTGAAAATGGGATGTAACCACCAAAAGAAAGGGATTAGTCAGGAAGTGGTTGACAGAGACAATATCATAGTATATTTCCTGCTATGTTTTTCTAAAGTTTGATTTGAGGGTGTTTTGCAATATGGGTTTGAAATTAGCTCCTAATATTGTATGACAAACCTATTTTAAAAAGTGTATACTATAAACTTCAGAACCACCACACAAACTTACCTTGAGGAAAGGAACTAGATATGGTTGCGGTGAAGACTTGAGTTCAACATACAACTTTTTTGTAAATTCTTCTGGTTCAATTTTTGCTTCCTAAAGTGAACAAGGAAAGCTTTTTATATGAAGTTGATCCAACCATAAATAGGAGTAATATCAAATTCTCCCTAAAAAGACATAGCATCCTGATTCATTGGAATTCCAAGGCAAGGGAGTTATTGAATTCCCAAATGCTTTTATTCATTTGATGTTTTTAAACCTAACTGAAGTTATAATATTATAAATTAAAATACTGTATTTATTCTCTGAACAGTTATATAACAGCAATAATGGCTCAAGCACCCATTACAAGCAGGCAGCAAGTGCTTTCTAAGAGAAATGTTACTTACAAATATGTTGACCCCTCTGATTACCATCAGTGTTGTGCAAAATTACTGTTAATATAATTTTGTATTTTCTGTAAAATAAGGTAATTTATCTATACATGGATCAAGGTGGACTCAACTTCTAAGGTCTTACAAAGCACAATTCAAAAGATAATTCAATAATTATATGTAATTCTCCTGTAAAACATACATTGTATGAAAGTAGGGTACTTAGAGGCCCCTTATAAAAACACAATACAAAAAATAAACCTTATAATGTTCAGTTATACATTCTGCAGAGGCCAATAGCATTTGAAAGTGGACAGCCAACTAACCAAATGACAATTTTAGTATTTAGATCTTTTCATTCCATTCTGCGCTTGTTTTGTCTCACTGAGCTTGAGGGTAGATAGGGCCCTACCAAATTCATGGCCATGAAAAACATCAGACTGAAATCTGGTATTTTGAGTGCTTTTACCCTATACTATATAGATTTCACAGGGGAGACGAGCATTTCTCAAATTGATGGTCCTGACTCAAAAGGGAGTTGCAGAGGGATTGCAAGAGTTTTTTTTTTTTTGAGGGGGGAGGGGTCTGCAGTATTGCCACCCTTACTTCTACGCTGCTGCAGGCAATGGCATTGCCTTCAGAGCTGGGCAGCCAGAGAGCAGGTGGTTGCTGGCAGATTTAAATAGCTGAAATCATGAAATTTACAATTTCTAAAATCCTATGACTGTGAAATTGACCAAATTGGACGAGTAATTTGGTAGGGCCCTAGGCATAGATCAATGAAAACCGGGCCAGGTACTGCCACCAAAGGAGGCATGTAGTCTCTAAAGCAGGACCACAAGAGAAGAGCAAAAATGAGCAACTGAAAATCAAAAAAAGTCACAGAAGAGGAGAGAAAATTAAAGACAATGCAACTGACAGAGTAGAGAACTAGAGGACACAGAGGAGGAGCTATCCATCCACAAGTCAATTGTGAGGAGACGTCTATCAGGGAAAACTCGAGACCAGTTGAGTTCAACCCTCAATCCCACATACTAGAACCATCAGATTACCTTGTGCACTGAATAGGATAAAGGTTCTGTGTAGAAAAAATAGCATGTGATCATCTAATTAAAACCTGAATCATCATTTATATGCACGAAGGGGCTAAATTAAGGTTGCCAGAATTCAGGTTTCCTATGTATTTCTTAGCTTTAGCATGCTTGACTTGACAACCTAAGTAACGTTTATGAATTTTTAATGCATAATTAGAAAAAACGTAGAGTAGTGATGGTGGAGGAGAGGGAGAATAAGCTAACTTTGCAAAGTGCTTTCCATATATAATGCCTTGAGTATTAAATACTGATACAAGATTGAGTTAAAAAAAGTGTCTTACCAATAGATGTTGTACCAGATTCTTCACATTCTGTCCCATTTCTGGGGCTTGAGGTCCACTAGATGCCAGCTTTATTAATGTTGCAAGAAAATTCTTGCATTTCTTCACATTCTCTAGCATTTCCTGGTTGTGGAAGTCAAGGAAAGACTTAGTGAGACACTGCACTGACTTCGAATCTCAGCAGCTTAGATAAAGTGATATTTTAAATTACTTGTTTGCCTTACCGTGGAAGTGTTGGGATGTGCTACTGTTGTGCCCTCTCCTTTGACAGAGATTGCCTTTTGGGAGACAGATTGTGCAGGAGGTCCTGTAACTGTAAGCTTTACAGGTGTTCCAGTACCTGGAGGTTTTACAGCAGTAACTGTCGTAACACTGTTAGTTGCACCTGCTGGCTGAAAAAAGATAGGAACACTTGTTTAACTGATACCTTCCCAACCTCATGAACATACCATATACTCCTAAAGTGTAAGTAGTATTTTTCCCTAAGTCACCAAGTCAAACCATATCAGGACATAAAAATATATCAAAAACACATATGCCTCAGACATTAAACTTGCAACCATAATCATTAAATGTTATGTGCTTTATGTAACTGCAATGTAATCTTAGCCAAAACAGAGAAGAAAAATCACAGCCCTGTTTCTCCAATCAATATTGGAGAAGAAGGTCAGTCTTAGCTTGTAGCTTGTGAGTGCTCCAGAATAAAAAAACAGGGTAATCAACAATTTTGAATGAGCTGATGCTGCAAATGTATAAAGCTTACACTACACAGTCTAGGATACAACAGTCTAGGACTGGGCTGGGGCAGCAGATGCCATTCTGAAAGACTGACTAGCAAAAACTAAAACAATACAATTGCCAGCTTTTACTTAATAGCTTAGAACTTAACACTTGCTGCTATGTTAAAAATAGAATTCAGCTCACTCACCTACAGTTGGTCTTTGCTCTACAGTGGCATACAGGGACTAAAGCAGTAAAAACTAATCTTTCAGTGAAATAAGCAGGCATGACTGGATACATACCAAGTACAGACCTGTTGAGTAAGGAGGTGCTATATTGGCTCTGTTTTAAGAGGGCACTTTTCAGAATCAGAAAGCACTAACATTTAAATTTATGACAAATGTGATCACTCTTTCATTTCCTTTTCTCATTTCTTTGCTGCAAGTGGGCATGCCTCCAGGTAGTTGCCAAGCATCACAAGCTGATCCACCTGATATGGAAGAGGCAAGCAGTTTCAAGAAAGCATGCCAGCTTAGCTTCCTGCTGCTGGTACACTGTAACAGCTCTCTGCAGGATCTTTGCCACCACTGTCTCTTCCAAGGATGCAGCTCAACAGATCTATGGCCATAGGGAGGCCAACTGTGCAAGAGAATCCCAGAAACAGATGGACGGGAAGAGGACTGACAGGAACAGAGTACAGAACTATCAAGTTGCAATGTTTTGGGTTTAAAAAAAAGTTGCTTCGGAGCTACTCTCTTGTGAGTTCTGATACATTTATAGGTCAAGACAAGATCAGTGTTCTATAAGCTGAAGAGAGGGGGTCAGGAAGTCTACTTTCCCCTTCCTTAGAAAAACTGATATACTGGAATAAGATTTTATCACCTGCCTCTCAATCTTCTCCACTACTCTGACATGATATTTGTTTAGTCCAAGTAATGGAGAAATTCACATAAATGATAGATCTTGTATTGGTAGCATCTATCCTGCATATTTGGTAAAAGTTTGTATGGGGAGCAGTTGCTGTCTTGAAATGACAGTACCCCAGCATGATGCTAATTAGATAGTCAACTTTGTGATCCCTTCTGGGGACAATGAGACAAACAGCCTGCACCACCTGAAACAGGGAGGGTGCATGGGATTTGAGGTTTAAGAAAAAAAGAGCTGAAACATCAAAGAATAAGAACAATACTACTGTAGACTGGATGGAATACTGAGTTGGTAATATTTATTGCAGAATATGTTGTGCCAATTTTACACACTATTGACTACAGTAGTTTTAGTGCAGAAAAAGCTAAATTAAACTAGCTTAACATTGTATCTCTCCATATTAACCTTTTATTGCTGCTGGCCCCATTTTTTTTTTTTTTTAAACACTTCCTGACTATGGTCTTCTGACATTGTCGATACCATTGCTAGCAAGCTGATTTTTTTGGATTGGTTAATTGATACAACCTAGCTACAGAACAAGCCTCTTAAGCTCCCTTCTTTCCTTTCTCAAAGACAGTTCAAGACAAGCTTAGATGCTCCACTGGCTGCTCCGTGGCCAGGAGCAGGAGGGGGGAAATGGTCCTCATGTATTCAGGATTTCTGAGAGGGCAGGATGATTTGCTCTTTAGCGAAGTGGTGTTTAGACTTTGGTCCTTTAAAAAACTGGAAGTCTATAAGGCTTCTTCTGTATAAGGCCTGGTGTATGCTACGCATTTAAACCAAATTTAGCAGCGTTAAACCAATTTGACCCTGCACCTCTCCACACAACGAAGCCCTTTATATCGATAAAAAAGGCTCTTAAAACCGATTTCTGTACCCTCCCCGACGAAGGGAGTAGCGCTGAAATTGATATTGCCATGTTGGATTAGGGTTAGTGTGGACACAATTCGACGGTATTGGCCTCCAAGCAGTATCCCACAGTGCACCATTGTGACCGCTCTGGAAAGCGATATGAACTCGGATGCACTGGCCAGATAGACAGGAAAAGCCCCGCGAACTTCTGAATTGCATTTCCTGTTTGCCTAGCATGAAGCTCTGATCATCACGGGTGGCCATGCAGTCCCAAATCCAAAAAGAGCTCCAGCAAGGACCGTATGGGAGATAATGGATCTGATTGCTGCATGGGGAGACAAATCTGTTCTATCAGAGCTCCGAGACAGAAGACGAAATGCCAAAGCATTTGAAAAAATCTCCAGGCTACGATAAACAGAGGCCACAGCAGGGACTCAGCACAGTGCTGCATGACAAGCGTAACGGAAAGCCAAAGAATCAAATGGACGCTCGTGGAGGGAGGGAGAGGGTACTGAGGACTCCAACTATCCCACAATCCCCAGCAGTTTCCGAAAAGCATTTGCATTCTTGGCTGAGCTCCCAATGCCTGAAGGGTCAAAAACATTTTCCCCGGGTGTTTCAGGGTGTATGTATTCAATTTACACCCTTCCACCGCCCCACAAAAGAAAAGGGAAAAAATCGTTTCTTGCCTTTTTTCAATGTCACCCTATGTCTACTGCATGCTGCTGGTAGACAGGGTGCTGTAGCGCTGAACACCAGCATCCCCTTCCCAGATGGTGCAAAGTGATGGTATCCATCGTCCTCATCAGCCCATGAGTGCTCCTGGCTGGCCTCGGTGAGGTCGGCTGGGGGCACCTGGGTAAAAATGGGAATGACTCCCGGTCATTCCCAGCAGATGGTACAGGCGGCTTGGTAACCGTCCTCATCATAGCAGCTGGAGGCTGAGCTCCATCAGCACCCCCCCCTTCATATCTAAAGAAGATTCTGTATTCCCTGGACTATCGTAGCAGCTGGAGGCTGCCTCCCTCATTTTATCTCACTAGAAAGTCAGTGTTTCTTATTCCTGCATTCTTTATTACTTCATCACACAAATTAGGGGACACTGCCACAGTAGCCCAGGAGGGTTGGGGGAGGAGGGAAGCAATGGGTGGGGTTGTTGTAGGGGCACCCCCTAGAATGGCATGCAGCTCAACATTTCTGCAGGATCTCTGGGGCTCTGACCTGGAGCAGCTGTGGTCTCTGGTTCTCTAGTACACTTGCCCCATATTCTAGGCAGGACTGACTATTTTTAGACAAAACAAAGAAGGGAATGACCCGAGGAGTCATTTCCATTTTTGTCCATGCGTCCTGGCCGACCTCAGCGAGGCCAGCCAGGAGCACCAATGACAGCAGCAGATGGTATAAAAGGATTGATAACCGTCATCGCCAATTTCCAAAAGCAAATGATGTAAAAATGACTGATAACCATCATCTCATTGCCAATTTACAATGGCAGACGGTGCAATAGGGATTGTAAATGTCTCTGCTACCTTGCAAAAGCAAATGAATGCTGCTGTGTAGCACTGCAGTACCGCGTCTGTCAGCAGCATTCAGTACACATATGGTGACAGTGACAAAAGGCAAAACAGGCTCCATGGTTGCCATGCTATGGCGTCTGCCAGGGCAATCCAGGGAAAAAGGGTGCAAAATGATTGTCTGCCATTGCTTTCACGGAGGAAGGATTGAGTGACAACATTTACCCAGAATCACCAGCGACACTGTTTTTGCATTGGGATCTCAACCCAGAATTTCAATGGGCGGGGGAGACTGCGGGAACTATGTGATAGCTACCCACAGTGCAACGCTCCAGAAAATCAACGCTAGCCTCGGTACATGGATGCACACCGCCAAATTAATGTGCTTAGTGTGGCCACGTGCACTCTACTTTACACAATCTGTTTTAAAAAACTGGTTTCTGTAAAATTGGAATAATCACGTAGAGACCCTAAGACAAAGCACCTATCATTCTTCAGACAGTGATCCTTCTTGTCTAGTCAGACTCACAGGATGACCAGGAGTTTTTTTGTTGTTTTTTTTTTAAAACCATATACCTTTAAGCATCGCTTTGTAAAAGACCGCTATGTGTCCTCTTTTCAGGTATTTCTTATAAAAAACCTAAAACTTTAACGGGCTAACACCAAACTGAACAGAAGAGAAATGCAAACTGCAAAAGGATGGCAGAATTAAAACAGTGTGTAACAAAGGGAGATTTGTTATCAAATATAAAGCCACAGAATTAAATACAGAGATGGAGGACTGGGCTGCAAGGACTAAAATGAGCAGCATCACCCATAAGATTAAACAGATTTATCTTCACCCATCTCCCTACTGCTAGCCTAGTATTTTCCTACATCCAGAAGTGGTGTAGGATCTGAAGTGGAGAGGTCCATGAGAGGACCTGTGCCTAAAGACATCACCAGCATATGAAGACGTTTACAAATACCTGTACTTAGACCAAACTGAAGAACAAACAGCAATGCATAACACCCATATCTGTTCCTGATGGACGCAAGATTTACATTCTTCCCTATGCATATAAATAAAACACGAAATTTAAAAATGAAGTGACTGCTATATTTCTCTCCTCACCCCCTTTGCTTCCTCCTCATTGCAGGGGGTGAAGACTCTCCCCCTTACCCTTTCTTTATGATGTCAGAAGATGATCTGTTGCCAATATATGTGGGCATCTGAAGACAGCAGGAGGACAGCTTTAGAAGTCAGCTTGTTAATTACTGCTGTGGGCTAGGAAGTCCCTTTTCTAATGACCGCCAAGTCAAGAACTCACAGCCAGCGAGCGATCTGACAGCCCAAGTCCCTTCATGCTGTCTTTTCGTCATGGGAAAGAGAACATAGTTAACATGTCAGACTTCCCCCAGGCCAACTTCTCCACCCTAGCTTCCTTGCCATCAAGAAGAAAGGAATAGATAGTATTTTAGTTCAGAAAGGATTAGTTTATTATTACACAGTGTTTATCCAGTATTTTGCTCCCTAAGAACAGATAGGTAGCCCTGTACAGAAAGCTAGACAAAGGATTCTTTTCAAAAAGAAAGCATACCCAGAGACAATACTGCTGTGGATAGTGAAATACTACACTGAGACAGCTGTCTCTATCCCAACATTCAGATAGCAAGTGTATTTAAAAAAATATAGCTATGGAATTTAAAGTCAGATTGTACATACAAGCAACTGCCAATCTGTACACAATCACATGGTGTTATTGTAGCCATGTTGGTCCCAGGATATTAGAGACAAGGTGGGTGAGGGAATATCTTATTGGATGAACTGCTATTGATAAGTGACGTAAGCTTTCAAGCTTACACAAAGCTCTGTGATATTACCTCACCCATCTTGTCTCTCTAATCTAGATGATTGGCTCTCCTGAGCTGTTTGGGCAGCCTTGTAACATTATACATTTTAAACATACAGTGTTCATTTTTATCTTAAAAACATTAAAGAACTCAATGCCAGCTTTAAAAAAAGCTAAAGACATACCTGTACTATAGCAGGTCTTTGATCAGTAGATACAACTGAATTTGTTGCTTGAGTTACTGTTTTCACAGGAGTTGCTACTACTTTTTTTAGTAAATGGGTGCCAGTGTTCTTTAAAATGAAAAGACAGAATATTCTAAGATACAAGAGGCATACAACAGTAGTTAGGCTAATTAATAGTGTTACAAACATTTACCTAAATTAGTACTCATTCTTGCTCAATGCAAAGCATTTTTAAAAAGGCATTAATTTAATCCAACAATTTAAAAATGAATTTGGGAAGGAGTAAACAAACTTACTTAACTACCAATGTCGTAACAAGGTAAGCAGATACAATACAGTAAACAAAACAGTTTGGGCAAGTTTGCTGATTAGTACAGAAGTAGTCAAACAGTGACCATGTCATGGAGAATCACTCAGGTTACTCATCATTTTGGTATGTCCAGATGCGTGTGGTTCATACATTAAGGCTAAAACTATGTATTTTCAGATATATAATAGAATCACAAATGTAGGGTTGGGAGGAGTCACTAGTCCAGTCCCATGTGCTGAGGCAGGATGAAGTATATCTAGACCATCGACGAGAGCTGTTTGTCTAACCTATTCCTAAAAACCTCCAGCAACATGAGTGCAACACCCTCCCTTGGAAGCCTATACCTGTGCTTAATTATCCTGATAGTTAAAAAGCTTTTCCTAATATCTAACCTAAACCTTCCTTGCTGCAGATTAAACCCATTACTTCTTGACCCACCTTCAACGGACATGGAGAACAACTGACCACAGTCCTCTTTATAACAGCCTTATCTGTCTTCTTAAGAATAAACATGCCCAGTTTTTGAAACATTTCCTCAGAGGTCAGGTTTTCTACATCCTCTTTCATTGTTGTTGCTCTCCTCTGGACTCTCCCAGTTTGTCTACATTTTTCCTGAAGTGCGGCACCCAAAGCTGTACACAATAGTCCAGCTGAAGCATCACTAGTGCCAGAGTGGGACAGTTACCTCTCATGTCTTACATGATACTGCTGTTGACACATCCCAAAATATCAGCCTTTCATAATTGCATCATGTTGGTTTATATATGCAATTTGTGATCCACTATAACCCCCAGACTTTTTTAGCAGCACTACCTCCTAGCTAGCTATTTCCCCATTTTGTAGTTGTGCATTTGATTTTTCCTTCCTAAATGTAGTCCTTTTCACTTGTCTTTATTGAATTTCATCCTGTGGTTTCAGACCAGTACTCCAGTTTGTCAAGGTCATTTTGAATTCTAATCCCATCCTCCACAGTGCTTGCAACCTCTCCTAGTTAGACATCATCTGCAAATTTCATAAGCACATTTTCCACTACATCATTCAAGTCATTAAAGAAAATATTGATTAGTACCTGACACATAAGGGACTCTACTCCATACATCCCCCCACTTTGACAGTAAATCATTGATAGCTACTCTGAGTATACGGTCTTGCAACCAGCTGTGCACACCCCGTATAGTAATTTCATCTAGTCCATACTTCCCTAGGTTGCATAGGAGACTGTCATGTGCGACTGTGTCAAACACCCTCCTAAAAATCAAGATATATCACATCCACAGCTTCCCCCCTTAACCACTAAACTAATAACTAATAGCTCCGTCCAAGGAGGATGCATAAAGATAGGCCTCCAAGTTCAGCACTTTTGAAATTCAGGGTACTTACCTAGGTGATTAAATATGGATTTTAAGTCTTAGAAAAACAGTTTTATCAACGAATCAAGAGGTTTTGTTTTTTTCAAACCACACGCAAACCTTGTATCATTTACTTTTTTTATTTTATTCGTTTTAGATAGCGAAAGGTGCATCTTCTCCAATTTGAAGGCACTGCCACAATAACTTAGCTGCAAATACTGCAAGGAAATGTTAAAATCAAAATATAACTACTTAGCACATATATAGTGCTTTCAAAGGCAAGTGCTACATAAACATTAAAAGTTGTGTTTTTTTTAATTCCAGGGTTGGGTTTTTGTTGTTCTTTGTTTTGAAGACATATGAAGTGTGCCTAGAAGACCCAACAATGCCCTTCTATTTGTATTGTGGTAACACCTACAGGCGCCATTGTGCTAGGCACCCTACAGATACAACAAGATGGCGGCCCTCTGCCAGAGAGTTTACCAGCTAACTAGGAGGAACATGCAGCAGATCAGGGAGGAGCATATAAACTAGTAACTGCACAACTAGTAATTTCAAAACAGTTTTGTTTTCAAAATCAGCATTTGAGCCAATTACAGCTGCCACTACACTGGTTAAAAGGCACCGTGTGTGAGAACAGCAAGACTGAAACCCACTTTTAGAGATTTGCTACCTATGCTATAAAAATAATTACTTTAGGAGGTTTCACAGGATTTCATTGGAAGGGTTTTCAAGTTCAATACTAATTTAAGTAATGTCTATTGAAAGGAAAAGGAAGCTAATACCAATGCTAGTTTAGTTACAATTAAACATCAAAGTGTTTTAAAATTTTGTTATAAAAGTCTTCTCTCATCACGTGTGCTATGCAATCCAGAGCAAAGTAGCAGAGTATGTTTTAAATAGGCTTTGCACAGATTTTTATTTTTAATTTCAACAGAATTGATGTTTAAATCTTTTCATTAATCAATTTAAATTTTCACAGTTGCATGAAATTATGGGGTAGATGAGTCAGACAATAAGGTGTCAGGAAGTTATTTAATGACAGATTACAAAATAGAAAGCTTTATAAACTTAAGACAGTCATCACCACATCAAAATATACAAAATAAATAATTCTTAAATCAAACTCTAAAATTTGAGCAGCATTTTTTACTTTGCCTATCTGTAAATTCTGATTATTATTGATGGAAATATTTTAGTCAGTTTGTGCATGTATGGTGAAACTGATGTCTACTGATAAAAAACTAAACTGGCCAAACCTAGTTTTTAAAGTATGAAAGCAAAATACACAGTGACATACAATCTAATGAAAAACTAAGACTTTCAAACAACGTTTAATGAATCTTCTACAAGGTTTGCAAATATTAAGTTATAAATACATCACATTAAGAAACATAATAGGTACAGCTATTGCAAAATCAAGTTGCTTGAAGAAGTTTTACCTGTACAGTACATATCCTGACCGAAGGTGTGCTGGTAGGTATTGATGGTCTTGCACCCGTGTTATTTTGTGTCTGACTCTGTGCTCGAGCTATTGCTTGTTGAGATACTAACATTAGTTGACCATTGTTACTTCTGATGAGAACTGTACCTGTTGGCAAGAAAAAGGAACAGACTGTTAAGAGGAATTACTGCACTGAAGAGTACCTAAGGAATTTTTAAAAATTATATTACATGCAAAGAACTGAGGTAATGTAATATCAATATCCCCGCAATGTGACAAGGGTGAGGAAATGCAAGGGCTAAGGTTCGAAGAGCAGTCTTATCTTGCCTGTCTTGCACTTTATTTATACTTCATGACAACAAAATTATTTAACTATTACAGTCACACACAGCAACATTAAACAAATAGCAATACTGAGCCACACGTTTAATATACCACATATTACATTTTGATTTTAATTATACACAATTGGATTTTTGCTTTTCCAATTATATGTGTTTTTGTTTGCTTGGGGTTTTTTTTTTATTAGATTTATTAGAAAGCAATTGTCGCTCCCAGTAAGAGCCAGCCATTGGCTGAAGAGCTCTTTAAAATAGGTTTCAAATTTTTTAAACCAATATAAGAGATTTTATTTAGACATTTAGGATAAAGACATCCTGCTTTCTTTGCCCCTTTCCTGTGTTTGAATTGTCTTTTTTCCTATACGTTTCCTTCACTGTAGCAACTCCCAATATCCAAAACTTTTTCTTAAAAAGCATGTTAAAATTTTACTCAAGGTATCTTTAATAACCAAGCTTTCCATAGCAGTGAAAGATCAGTAAGCATATGAAACAATTCCACCAAGCATTCTGCAAGTCTACATTTGTTACATAATACAAACCAATCTCAACTTGATACTTTTTGCTTGAGGTACTTCACACTCTTTAGCCTCTGTACTTTTAAACAAGATCGTAGTTCAAGTTTGCTACTCTACAGTTGGATTTCTCCTATTCCATGCTCAAGGTATCTCACATAATTTAATACACTGAATGGTTTTAAAAGTTATCCAATCTAATATCAGTTCTCAGGATGTGCAAACCACGAAACAACTGACAGCTATTCCACATACAAGGAGGAAGTTTACACAACAACCAGGAAGTGTAATTTGCAACACAGGTAGACATGCGTGTTAGTGCCTCAATACAGCAGCGTGGCTGTGACAACTTTTGGATGGTGACTGAGGTTAGCCACTCAAGTACAATCCTGCCAGACCCCCACATATGTACTCAGGATGTCCCAGCGTGGATAGACATATATACGCTAGCTCTCCTCGAGCCAGCACCTGAAGATAAGTGTGCCCGCTGAGTCTCAAGCTAGCCACCTAGCTGCTTTGCAGACATACCCATAATGAGGCATGCAATGTTAACAGACTAGTTATCTTTCAGCAGACTGGAGCCGGTTGGTCTTCAAGTGTTTGTAGGAGCAGGGTCTTATGCACATGCCTAACATCACTTACATGACCAGTCCCATTGACTTCAATTGGACTACTCACATGAGTAATGTTAAGCAAATGCACATGTGTCTGCAGGACTGGGGCCCAAGTGTGGTGTTCACTAATGATGTAATAGGCATTAGTTACGTTATTTATACACAAGTTTCCATGAGAAGGAAAAATATCTGATAAGCAGTCAGTCAATTACAATAAATCATTCTGCTGGTATTAAAGATATCCAAGTAAACAGATGAAATTCACTGTTGCTGCATATATTCACTTTGGTATATTGACATTTGGAAGACATTAAAGGGACATTGTCAGATCAGTTTTGGCCCACACTTAAAACTCCATATTACAAAATCTAAAGAAATTGAGATGGATTTTTTTTGTTGTTGTTCTAACATTCTTTTAACATTCCAGAGGAAACGAGGCCTTTGGTTTCTTTAAACAAAAGATTTGCCTATCATGTCTGCAACCTTAACTTAGGTCAACTTACCCCAGTAGTTAAGATAAGCCCAAAGTTACACTACTCCAGCTGCATGAATAATGTAGCTGGAGTCTACATAGCTTAGGTCAACTTACCCCAGTGTCTTCACTGTGCTGAGTCAACAGGAAACACTCTCCAGTCAACTTCCCTCACCCTTCTTGAAGAGCTGGAGTAATGGAGTTGACCAGAGTGCTCTGCCATCGCTTTATCAGGTCTTCACTAGATAGATACCTGTTGCATCGACTGCAGCAGCACCGATATCATAGTGGAGACCAGCCCTTTGTGCAATGCCAGAAGAGTATAAGAGGTGACACAGACTATACCTACAATAGCACTTTTGTCAGTACAAATTATGACGCTCTGAGGGATGTTTTTTCACACTCAAGTGACATAAGTTACACCGACAGAAGGGCCAGTGTGCACAGCGCTGTCAGCAGGAAATGTTCTCCCGCTGACATAGATTTCACTGTTCATGGAGATGGGTTTATTACGTTGATGGGAGAGCTCTCCAGTCAGCATAGCACCGCTATATGAATGATCTTACATCAGCACAGCTGTACTGGTACAGCTGTGCCACTATAAGATTGCTAGTGTGGACACTGCCTTAGTCTCATATGCTTCTCTCAGGAAGGACAGCTAAAGATAAATACCAGTCAAAATTTTAGTGTTTAAGTTTAATAAATTTGGGTATTCTGTCACATAAGTAAATGAACTTTTAAAATGTGCTCTTTAACTCATGTAAATTGCCAGAAATAACTTAGCTCAGTTTATTACAGATTTTTGTCAATACTTTTAGCAGGTTAATATAATCAGGACTTAAACTCAAACACAATGTATGGGAGAGTTCACTCATCACCAAGTTACCTAAATTCACTACTGGGCTGTCTAGTTCGACTTGGCTTAAGTGACAGTAATTCCCACCAAAAGTGCACAACCAAGGGAAATTCTTAAAGTGCAATCCATAACCAGATCTTTCTTTAAAATGCAAAGCTTGCAAAAGCCATTATATATTGGATCATGACATGATACTGGGGAACTTTTAACCATCTGTGAGGAAGATTAAAATATTAAATGCCTTTCTATACAGTAAAAGCTAAGGTCTCGTCTACATGGGGCACTCAGGAAAGTAAACATGAATTAAGTAAAGGTCTTAAGTGCTTTAGTTACAGTACCTTGAGAGCATCTACATAGGGATTTTTTCAGAAGTAAATTGGCCTTAGCTCACTATCACTTAATCCAAGAATCTGCACAGGGGTTTAAATGCACTTAACTTCACACTTTTAGGCCATGTTTACACTAGCAAGCTTACAGCAGCACAGCTGTACCGATACAGCTGCACCTCTAAGATCGCTCATGTAGCCGCTTTATGCCGATGAGAGAGAGCTCTCCCATCGACATAACAAAACCACCTAAATGAGCAGCAGAAGCTAGGATGGCAGGAGAACATCTCCTGCCGACATAGCACTGTGCATACGAGCACTTACAGTGCTCAGGGAGGTAGGTAAAAAACACCCCCCCGAGCACCATAAGTTTTGTTGGCATATGGGGAAGTGTAGACATGCCTTTAGTTTTAACTTTCCTGAAGTTTGTCTACACCACAGATGCTACAACAGATGCTACAGATGCTGCTTTAGTGCCCTAGTGTAGAAGCTTTTGCATCAATAGAAGGGGTTTTTCCATTGATGTGATTAGTTCACCTCACTATGAAGCAGTTGCTAGGTCGATAGAACAATTATTCTGTGAGCCTGTCTCTACACATGGGCTTGGGTTAACCTACCCACAGTACTCAGGCATGAAATTTTTCACAGGCCCTAGTGACATAGCTAGGTCAATTTAATTTTTAAGTACAGAACAGGCCTGAGTGTCACTGTGTAGCTTTAGTTATCACATTTACACTTGTGTTGTCAAAGAAAATAGTCACTCTTAGAATATTATTTTGAATACTATTTAAACAAAATGATTTCTTTAAAAACACTTTTCCTTGCCACAAGAGCCTAAGACCCAATACTGAGAAAATGAAAAAGCAGTCTGCTACAAAATAAATCATTCAGAGTTCCTCCAGTGAAGTGTCAATTTGACCCCATTGTTCTAATAAAACAGGAATTACTACAGCAGAACTTTCAAAGGAAGAGCATTTAAATTTATTCCAGTAGGAGAGCTTCATTTTTGTTAGTTAAAAGTTTGTTGCCAACTCTGTTAATATTCACTTTTCAAGATCTGATTGAGATACGGAAGAAGGCAAAGATTTTTAAAAAGACGTTCAGATCTCAGACCAATAAGCGAACATGTCTAGATATAATAGCAAATATACTTATTGTAAAGCATTAAAGTCACTTCCTTCCTCCTTCACTTACATAACCTTACCAAGATTTGGACTTTGCACCCACAATAGAGTGTGGAACATTTCTGAGTAAAATAGAACTGATTTCCATTGACTAGTGAAGACGACATATGAGAAAACAGCTAAATGTTTACCTTGATTGAAAGAGTGAGTTGGGAAGGAGAAATGTGGGATGGAATTTTCAGAGACACCTAAGAAAGTTAGGGGCTGAAGTACAAATGAAAGTTAGTAGGGTTTGGTCCCTTAACTCCTTTGAAAATCCCAGCTATGATTATTTTCTCAGAGTCCTCAGGCTGTAAACACTCAAATGAGTAAGGAATCACTTAAGGCATTACAAACAGGGTATTAATACGGTTGAATGTTAACAAAAACAAAGGACAATTTACCCAATATATGGTCTACAAATACTGAGGCCTGTTCTGCTACGAAGAAAAGTAAAAAGTAAGTGAAAGCCCTGATCACTTATACTGTTTAAAACTATACTGGATAAAGCAGAACATGCTAAGATATCTGAAAGGGAAAGGAAATTAACTCAAAAGCTGCAAATTACATCTGAAAGAGACCTAGCCTTTATATGATTTGAATAAAAGTTTTGAAGCTGTGGGGCTGTATGGTTTCCTACACAACACAGGTTACGGTTTACATTTTGTCTTTAAGGACACTGCTGGCTAAGTAACACATTTATCAGGGCTTGAACAGATGCTTACTATGGATGCTGATACCGAAGATGGGAAAGGCTAGCACAGCAGGCCCCAAACCAACATATTAGTGAGAAGCTCAATAGGGATGCTGCAATTCAGACTGCACTCTCTCTGTATATGCTTGTCAGATACCAGAATGGTGCCAAACACAGAAAAAGTAAATAAATGTAAAACTTCCAAGGAAGAGCCCATTATTCTACTCCCACTATGACCTGACTTTGGGGAAGGGAGTTCTCAATTACTCCCCTCCTAGATAGCCTTTTAGGGGTCCTCCCCACTTGTGAATAGCTCCTGTGTTTGCAGCTGCTACTGCTTAGTTTTACTCTGCTGCTTAGGAAAACTAACAGTTTCCCTACAACCCAGCTGTGAAATGGACCTATCGTGTTCATTTCACTAGCAGCAGTGGCCAGATTATGAGGAGAGACTGGGATGTAACCAGCATTAGGCCTGGTCTACACTGGGGATCAGCCCCAATTACAGCCATTAGTTTAGCTGCCCTAACGGAGCTGCCTAGCATAGGCTAGCAAAACTGCTATAGACTGTGAGGTGCATCCATGCAGCTTACCAGTTTCAAGTAGGTATAAAATGCACTGATGAACACTGTTGCTTATACTAGCTTTGACTGTCTACACTAGAGTTCTGCACCCAAGCTGGCCACTGAGTGACTGACTATCCGGCATAGGCAGAGACAAGATGAGAGGGTGGATAAGGGAGGTCCTCAAGGTAGGGTGCAGCAAGTCAACCAAGCTAATTTTATACTTTAGAACACCTTACAGTAATGGATGTACGTTAAGGATTAATGATGTCTCCAGCGCAGATCCTCTTTTTAGGCACATACTAAGTGCTAAAGTTGCTAATGTTTGGACAGTAAGATAGGTTTCATGTACTGCCTTATCACACTGGTGTCTCTCCTGGCCTTGGACTCTGGACGTTCAGATTAAAAAAAACGTAGTAAAAATAGGAGTGCTATGTTCACAGTGCAGTAAGCCCAGGGTCTGAATTGAGGCTCAAGCCTAATCACCCTTCCATCTAAACACACAAATTGTGCTAATCCTGGGCTTGGATCCAGGATCTCAGGACCCCACAGTTTGGAGGGTCCAAGCCTGAGACAAGCCAGGACCCAGGGTTCAAGCTCTATTGTTTTGCAGTGTAGTCACAGCCTCACTGAACTTGTGCTTTGGAATCTGCCAGAAGTGTTCCACAATCCCATGGGATGACATTCTTTGTCCTCCGGACAGACAAGTTTGGTGGGTGGTCAAACTTTCTCACATTGCACCATGAATAAAGGACTGGAGCGGCCACCTTTTGGGAAAGCACTAGGAAGTCTGGGATATAGGTGGTTACACTCGGGCTCGCATAATGTAGCCCCAGGTTGGGACCCAAAATTCAACAATTCCTAGCCTGGGGTTATAAATGAGTATAAGTGCTCAAGTCCTCTAGATTAACAATGCTCTGCTAATCTGAGTTCTACTAACCCTGGATTTACATTGCAGGGTAGACATCCCTGAATTGCACATGGCCAGGAGGTTGAATTTCTTGTTTGGAATAATCCTTCTCTGACCTTCAAACTGGATAACTAGTGAGACTGTCATCCAATGTACTCTACTTGGCTCTTCATCTGAAGTCCATGGAGAATTAAGCTGATGCTAAATGGCAGCTCCCATTTAGTTAATTGGAAAGATAATTATATCAGATGCCCCACAGTCTGCACTGACTAACCTTTACTTTTGGGGTTCAGTTAGTGATACGGTTTTGCACAGGTGCCATCTTCCATTTGTTCCAGGGGGTGCTCAGCTCCAGGCCCCCACCCCACTTCATCCCATCCCCGACATGCCTTTCTGCCCCACTCCTGACCCCATCCCTTCCCACTCCCTCCCCTCAATCATGCCCTGCCCCACTCTTCCCCCTCCCTCTCAGCACCTCCTGCATGCTGCAAAACAGTTGATTGCAGAGGGTGGGAGGCGCTGGGAGGGGAGGTGGAGGAGGTGACTGCTGTAGCCACTGGCAGGCAGGAGGTGCTCTGGGGGGAGCCTGGCACCCACTAATTCCCCCTCCATCTGCGCTCCAGCCCTGGAGCACCCACAGAGTCTGTGCCTGTGATTTTGACATCTGACACCTAAATGATGTGGATCCTGACTACCTTATGATAACATGACAACTGAGTAAATGATAACAATGCTCTCCATCACAGCCTCATTAACCTCCCTGGTGATGGGTAATTTCATTCTCTTCTCCAAGTCTTCAAATTTTTACACTTATATTGTCCAAACATGGTGTAATAGTGATGGCTTTAGTATAGAAGACCTTGCCCTGAATTAATGCTTGCTCAAGTGGTTCATCTCTATTTACTTATAAAGTCCTTTGTAAGGGCTTGTCCACAAGGGGACTGTTGTGAATATTGGGCCTAAAAAATAGACCCCTATTGAAAGCTCAAATGTAAAAAAGTGAGCAAAATGTTACAATAAACTACAATTCTTCTCTACTTGGAATTTAACCATGAAAAACAGGTTGAGAACACTTTCAGTAAAGGAATATTACAAACAAGTGTAAGAACTAGACGAAGAAGCTGGATTAGTTCAAACAAAAAGAACCTGCTGATCTGAGTCAGTTACTGTTAAAATTGTGCTTGGTTAAAACAGAAGATGTGGCACCAGACGCTTAATAGTCCAAAACTGGTGTGATGGATATTACGTTTAATTTGTGGACAAAACATTGAGGGGGGATGAACTATGCTGCCCATTTCCACCACCCCTCTTTTGTGATTTCTTGGAGAGACTTTGGGAAAATTGTCCCCTCTCATTTCCTCCCCTACCACTCCTGTCCTACCTTGCATCCCAGCTTGTCTCATCTCACCTTCCCTGACCCCAAGATAGGAGGAGGAGACCAGACTGAGACTGTCTTCCAGGAGAAAGGCCAGCGAGCTGGCCTTGCTCATGTTTAAGAAACTGTCACCTCTGAGAGTGAATATCATCATGACACCCTGTCCTCAGCCCAGCAGTGGAGATACCTAATTGCTAGCATTGCAGAGGCACACAAGATCCTGTTTTCCCTGCCTTCCATGTTGTTACTTTCTTCCCCACTCTTTTACTTCCAATCCTCTTGGCTTTTCTCCAAACCATAAAATCAGTTGCATTGCATCAGCATAGTGAGATGAGATGACCACAGCCCTGCCCTCTCTAATAAGAAAAGACCCAATCAGATGTCCCTGACTGGAAAAGTGATCCAAGGTTCCAAGCAACAGGTGCCATGGTCAGTCTGCCAGCCAAAGCATCCATTTGTGACCAGCCTGCCATCCAGCATTCCAAAGACATCAATAAAAGCCGTATTTCCTCCACCTTGTCTGTTACATAAAGAGTATTCATTTCTCCTGTTTCTATCAGGACTGAAAGTAAAATTAACCCTTTCCTTTTCATCGAGAGGTTGATGTGAAAATAAGAGACACTAATATTTTGCTCCCAAAGAGAGACAGTCTTCAAAGGTTTGTTTTGCATAATCACTCAACCATAGTTTCAGTAAAAAGGCTTGTTTTAATTTTGTATTCTTATGTTTAGTCAATAAACTTTCAACTGTAGAATGAATGGATTTTAGTGTTTGCCAAATAACTGAGTAAAACCAAGGGCTCTGTTTAAAAATAACTCCAAATCTATATCACTGTTCAATGTTCAGATTTTATAAACACCTCTAATTTGTACTAATTAGTTCAAATTAAGTCACCAGTCAACGCTCTATATACAGGCTTGTCTATATGGGGAAAGTGACCAGAATAAGCTATTTCACCATAGTTCCGTATTTGGCATTCAGTGTAAATAAGAACACTTCATTATGGAACAATTTTCCCATGAAGAAAAGTCCTTAGGCTTTGTCTAGACTAGGATTTAAAAGCATAATGTTAGATTAAACTGAGCGAAGTGACTCAGTCAGCATCGTCAAAAATCCTGGTCAAGACAAAGCAGTTGTGTAGTAGCACATGGGCTTCCTTAGGGCTTGTCTACACTGGCAATTTACAGCACTACAACTTTCTCGCTCAGGGGTGTGAAAACACATCCCCCCCAAGCACAGCAAGTTTCAGCACTCTAAAGCGCCAGTGTAGACAGTGCACCAGCAATGGGAGCTACACCCTTCATGGAGGAGGGTTTGGGGTTTTTGTTTTTGTTTTTTTTTTTAACACGAGCGCTGGAAGAGCTGTGCCGCAACCACACAAGGCACGTTAAAGTGCTGCCGTGGCAGTGTTTTAGTATTGCCAGTATAGACTGCCCTTAAGCTTTCACTTGACAAAGCTCTTAGCTTATGGCAAAGTAAAATTGCTTTATCCTGCCCAGGGTCTCTGAAGATGCTAACTAGAGCTATGTAACTAACACTTTATAGAGTGCTGGGGAGAATCAAGTTCCTCTCCTGACATTCAAGAACTTTGAGACACTTTTTTTGTTCTATCCATTGTAACATGAAAGCTATACAAATAGAGATCTGTCCTGGGGCTAGGGGGAGCATTACAGTATCTATACAGCAGTGTAGCTATATATAGTGCTGTATGCTGTGTGAATGTGCCACACAGTTGACTTGCTATTCAAAGCAATTAAATTAAAGCGGGCATAAACTCCGCTGTGTATTGCTCGGTCTAAAGAAGAACAGGGTGTGGCATGTGAATTACATGCTTAATGGAGCAGCAGTTTCTTTGAATGTGAAGACGTGGCAACTTTACTTACCAGCAGACAGCTCAGTCAATAGTAATCTAACAGCAGTTCAAGGAGCCTGACTCCCTCAGCAGCAACTAAAGTCCCAGGAGTACTTGGGCTCAGGTGAATAAATCTCACACAATTGACTGAGCATAAATGGTCCAGATAGTATTACTTGAGACTTCAATTATTCAGCTTTCAAGCCAGCAAATCTATCAAGGTTCTACAAGAGCAAAGAGTCGGGATGCAGAAGTGCTGACGAAAAGCTGTCTGAGCTGTTCAAAGGCTTGGCTGCAGAGGAGCAGTCAAAATAGTTTTGGTAGCAGTCTTCAAATAGTGTCTGCCCAGAGAGAAGTGAAAAGTTAGGCCCAAACACCCTTCACCTTTCTGCAGTATCGAACAGGCAAATCTGAACCAAAGCAGTCATTTTCTTCAAGAGGAATTTTCATATTATAATGTGGCTTAGTCAATTTCAAGTGTCAGTGGAAACACAATGCCATCAGTTAAGGTTCGACTGGTAACACCAATTACACTGATTCTTGCTAGATTTTAAATGATTAAGACAGACTAAACTGTTAGGCTCTGAGCTGCCATATTTCTTTGTCTCTAACGTGAAACACCTTATCGGTTATGAACAGAGACTACCTCAGTAAGTTAGTGTTGCTTAAAAACTGAACAATTACCCTCTTTTCTGATGATAAACGTAAGACTTCTGTGAAATTTGGGTATAAACATGTCCCTAAATAGTAATAATGAAAATTCATATGCAATCTAGGCAAACTATCACCACTTCATAAGCAAAGTGAAAATTTAATGCCCAGATGAAAAACTAATACCACCACAGTTATTTAGGGGCCTAATTCTGCTAGCTGTACTCACACTGAATAGTACATCATAATCTTGGGCACCTCTAAGTATGATTGTTTCCATATGTGCTTTTGGCCCCACTTGTTTCTTTGAAATTTGCTAGAAGTCTGGCCTCTTATGTAGCATAGACTATAGAACTTTCCCAATTTTTTTTTTTTCTGAAAATGAGCTAGGAATTAAACATCTAATCTTGGTGTAAGAATCACCCGTAATAGAAAATCCACCATGATTCTTGATAAGTTATTCCAATAATTAATTGGCCTCACTGGTAAAATTTTACCCTGTATTTCCAGTTTACCCATATTTGACTTTCAGCCACTGATTACATTATACCTTTCTCTGCTAGACTGAAGAGCTCACTATCAAATATTAGTTACTTACAAATTGTAATCAAACTGGGAACAATGTCACCTCTTAATCTCCAAGATAAAAAATTGAACTCCTTGAGTTTATTGCCATATGGCACGTTTTTTAATCTTTTAATCATTCATGACTTCTCCAAACTCTTCAGTTTATCAATATTCTTCTTGAATTGTGGACATCAGTACTGGACACAGTATTCCAATTGCACCAGTGCTAACATACTATTACTACTCAAGATTCCCTGGTTTATGCCTTCAAGGATTACAATAGCCCTTTCGGACAGTGTCTCAGTGCAAGCTCATGCTCAGCTGATTCTCTACCATGACCCCCAATTTTTTTTCCCCAGAGTCACTGACTCCCAAGATAGAGAAACACCGCCCCCTCCCCCCCACATCCTGCAAGTATGACCTACATTCTTTGTTCTTAGGTGTATACATGTGCATTAACTGTATTAAAACATATGTATTGTTTGCCTGCACTTAGCTGCTCAAGGGATCCAGACTGCACTATATCAGTGACCTCTTCATTTTTTACCACTCCACCAATATTTGGGCCATCTCCAAGCTTTACCAGTGATTTTATATTTTCTTCCAGGTTCACTGGTAAAAAAAGTTAAACAGTGTAGGGTGCAGAACCAGTCCCTGTGGGATCCCACAGGAAAACCTGTTCAATAACAATTCCCTGTGCTGTCAGTTTTCAGACCACTTAAATGTGCACCATGTTAATTTTAGATCGTTTGTTTTTAAATCAAAATGTCATGCAGTACCAAGTCAAACACCTTACAGAAGTCCAAGCATATTACATCAACAATATTACCTTAGTCAGCCAAACTAGTAAACAAAAAAGATCAAGTAGTCTGACAGGATCTATTTTTCCATAACCCCATACTCATTGGCATTAACAATATTACCCCCTTAATTCTTGAACAATGAGTCCTGTATCAGCTGCTCCATTATTTTTTCCTGGATCTATGTCAGACTGACAGACCTATGACAGCTTGGGTGGTTCCATTTACCCTCTTTAAATACTAGCACAAAATCAGCTTTCTTCCAGTCTCTTGGAACTTCCTCAACCTACAAAGACTTACTGAAAATCAACATTAGTAGTAGTAGCAGCAGCAGCAAGCTCCTCAGAAAACTCTTTAAAACTCTTGGATGCAGGTTATCCAGACCTGCTGTTTTAAAATGTCTAACTTTAGTAGTTGCTGTTTAACATCCAGCAGCAGGCAGTGATTCAACAGGACAGCAAAACTGAAAACCAGTGTAAAGAAGTCAGCAAGCATAAGCTGAATGAGCCAATGCAACCTTTGCTACTTCCTCTGATTGCTCCCTCTATTCAAAAAGAGCATATGGAGTTGAAATTTTTTCTTCCTATATTAGATCTGAAATTTGCCCACCAGTTAGATGTAAAGAGGGCTTTTCAGATGACCTTTTCACATCTTCAAAGGATACACCAGAGACTAGTTCCTTGAGATCCTCATGGGAAAGATCATGTCATAATCAAGTCCATAAGAAATCATCAGGCATAAGTTCTTTGCATTTCTGGATCTACCTTGGAATAGTCAGGCCAAGTGACATGCAGTTGACTTTAAACATTGGCATCCTTTTCATGTTGTTGATTATGACTATTCTGCTGGAAAATAACAGCTTTAAAAATCAAAAATGGCTTCAGCAAAATGAAGAGGTAAAACACAAAGTAAAAAAACATTTGAACAGGATGATCATGTCACCGATCATTTTTCCATCCAAATCAGAAGTTTTGCCAGAGTCACAGTAAGAACCTAAATATGTCTATTAACTTACTAGTCTATGCATTTTAGCATGCTATGAGTTTCTATCAAGGGGTATATCGCATATTCAGATGCTCAGTGTTCTTTTGTCACTTAAAGAATTATTAAATTAAAGTGATATTGCAGCACTTTCAACAATTCAACCGGGGGTTATCCATTGATGGGGTTTTATCTATGTTTGCTTTCAAGGGCTTTGTGAGGAGCATCTTATTCATCCTATTCTCACTATAATGAGACAAATTAATACTCTCCCAATTAAGTCATTTATATTTCCTTCTAGTCTCACACACGCAAACAACCTGTGATGAATCTGCTAAGCAGGAAAAAAAAGTAGAATAGCTATAGTATGACACACTTGTTCTACCTAGCAGCAATACTGCTCCTTCACCTGAATTCATGTGCACAGACCTGAGTGATTAGCAACATATAAAATAGGAGCCTTTGGAGCAGAGCTTATTTCAAAGTCAAGAGATTTAAAAAGATGGATAGAGCAGGCTCACTGTCCTCCTCCTCTGTAATATAAAACACAGCAATTAAAAACAGAACTTCCTTTCACCTCAAAGTACTTTTAAAATACAATCCAGCATGCTCAGTACTGTACAGAAGACAAATCTGAGGACAATCCCATGTCCTAGAAGAGTTTACAATCAGGAGATAATGAACAGGACAGATTGGGAGATCCAGAAGCATGTGCTGGCATGTGTTGATTTCATGTTCCTGACTTTATTTCCCCACATGATGAATGCCTAGAACTAAAGCCAAACTTTGGAAGAGGCAAGCCAGAACAGAACAAGTTCTGCTGCCACCCTATAGCTCTTTGGGGATGATCATATCAATTCCTTCCATCTCAAAAGGTGCTTATGTGCTGTACACATCACACACTTCTGGCCACATGCCTGCCACTTTGCCTCCCCAGCCTTTCTGCTGATTTTGAGCAGTCAGATACAAGGGCAATTAGAGGGGCACAGCAGGAGGCTATTTGAATCAAGGAGTCTTTGAAGGAACATTTTGACAACAATTCCCAGTAACATGCCTGTATGTGATGAATTTGGCCAGGCAATGTTTACTTGCCACCATGAATTACTCCTGTAGTCCTTGCTTCTTGAGCGTTAATTGCAAGGAGCAAATATTCCTACCTAGAGTCACTGTGTTTCAATGGTAGCATTGAGCGATGTAGGTATGTCACAAATAAAGACTCGTTATTTCAAAGACTCAAGTTTAATAACTGGATAAAATACAAACTTTTGGACAAACAAGAAACATAAAAGTGAGGAAGAGTCTTGCAGTTATGGCTCTCAACTGGGTGTAATTCCAGTTTTCATTGGAAAACCAGTCCCCAGGTGTGGAGTGCACAGCTTATAGTGAGGAATCAGGACCATGCAACAATTGTGGTGGGGAAGTTTGGGGAGGGCATGGACCGTGTTCTGTTGTGGCTGGAAGAAGAGTCAGGTATGGATTTGCTCTAATTGCAGGCTAATGAGGGACTTCAACATCTCTGGCTGGTCCGCCAGGATCTTTGTCATCCACTTCTGCCCATGTCCTTTAGCAGCTATCCAGCCTCAGTCTTTCATTTACTGTCTCCCTCCATGCTCATTTCACTATGTGCTGCATCTATTCACTGCAGCACTTCAAGAAACATATCCTCTTTACTCCTCCTGGGTCACTGCCTTATCTGATGGAGATGCATTGCTGGTGTGGAGGAGTGTTCAAGGGCACATCTGCAGAAGGCAAAGAAACAATCAAAAGAGACGGTATTGTGAGTGCCCTCACAGCCGTGACTCAAAAGTTACACACACCTCTTTCTCACGGTCCTGTGGCAAGCACACAGGTCACTGAGAGTCCCATTTATGGTGAGTTCACAGCTGGGGTGGGAAAAGGCAAGAAGGGACAAAGGCTGGTTTGCAAAGGGGGCTATTATAAGTGGCTATAGAGCCTATTCTGAATACTGGTACCCTCTCTCTTTTCCATAGGCCAGGAATCAAACCAGATCTCACTCCACAGGGTAACCCAGGGTGCAAGGGAGCATCTCCTGCATGCACATGGCTTCAGACCAGCTCTGTATGCTGATTGCCTGTGTGCTGCTTTGGTCCCTGCAGAGATAATTGCTGGGTAGTACAGCAAAGTTTCTTACAGTGGCGGAGAGAAACAAGGCAGCTCTCCCAAGGAACCTTTGGCAGAGAATGGCAGAATTCCTAGAGGACAGTTTCCTAGAGATCACTATGGAGGATTCCAGAGACATCCCCGTGTACAACATACTTTTTGCCGTGGCCCCACTGCGCAGACAGGCAGGCTTTAATAATTTCTGTCCCTTATCCCTCCTCTACCATACACCTAACCCTAACCCGAGGGGAGGGATAGCTCAGTGGTTTGAGTACTGGCCTGCTAAACTCAGGGTTATGAGCTCTGTCCTTGAGGGAGCACTTAGGGATCTCGGGCAAAATCAGTACTTGGTCCTGCTAGTGAAGGCAGGGGGCTGGACTCAATGACCTTCCAGTTCCATGAGATAGGTAGATCTCCATATATTGGGGGGAGGGATAGCTCAGTGGTTTGAGCATTGGCCTGCTAAACCCAGGGTTGTGAGTTCAATCACTGAGGGGGCCATTTGGGGATTGGTCCTGCTTTGAGCAGGGAGTTGGACTAGATGATCTCTTGAGGTCCCTTCCAACCCTAATAATCTATGATGAAGTACATGAGAGCTCAATCTCCTCTCCCCTTGCAGTATCAAAGCAAAACAAGCACTTACCAAAGCTTCTCTCTCCTGCATCCTGCAAGCCAGAGTTGGAGTGCTGGGACCAACTAGACCCCTCCGGAATGGAAAAGAGGTCCTGACTCACCATGCACCTGGACAACTTTGCCTTGTGCTCCACATTGTCCTCCAGTTTCACCTCCTTGTCCACCAGTTCCTCATCGGGATTGAGTCAACCGGCCGCTGCTTCCAGTCCCCTCAAAAAGTATCCACAGGTCTCTTGGTGCAGGTGGGGTCACCACCATGGGTAGCATGCCGCTCCTTATAGAAGTGGCATGCTTTCAGTGCTGCTCCAGAGCAACAGCTGGCCTCCCTTACCTTCTGGTACATCTGCCTCAGCTCCCTGATTTTATCATGACACTGCTGCATGTGCCTTTCATGCAATCAGCCCCATAGTACTGAAATTTCCACAGCTGGTGCAACGTTCCGATCACACAGCCTCTTCTCCCCACATACTCAGCAGATCAGACAGCTCCGGTGTGTGCCACATGGAAGCAAGTCTGCTGTGTGAAGGTCAGCTGGGAAGATGCTGTGTGAACTGTGTACCAGGAGCAACCAGGAATTGGAATTTCAAAAATTCCCGGGCTTCTAAACAGGGGAAGGCGCATACCTGTGTATCTTCAGGGCAGCAGAGTTCTAACTGCTGACCAGAAGAGTCATGATGGGCACTGTGGGACACCTCCTGGAGGCCACTTAGGGTGACATAAGTAAGTGAGGAGCCAGAGTGACACTGCATCGCTCTATGCTACACATCAAGGTGGTTTTATGATGTCGGCATAGCAGGGGAGTTACATTGGGAAGAGCATTTCAGTGTGTACACCTTCACTGTTTTGTCGATGAAAGCTGACTGGAACAGTTTTCTGAACAGTTATCCACAATCAGCTTGAACAGACCTCAAGTGGCAGTGAACTTGCCAGAAGCAAGTAAAATAGTTCTTTGTAGAGGACCCAGATGAAAAGAGAAAGTGACTAAATTCCCATCATCTTAGTCACTTGCTTTCTGCAGCAAGTAGAAAAACATGTTATGCACTGTAGGGCCCTGCCTACACTAGGGTTGGTTTTCAAAGCTTATCTATCCACTGTTGCTAACACACCTGTTCAGGTCCATTGGCGTTAGCAATTTTGGCAACCCTAGTGTAAACTGGCTGCTGCTACTGTTTTAAGCATCATCTAACCCTGCTCATAGGACACATACTTGACATAAAACAGTAACTGGCAGCCCTCGCATACTGGCAGCGCTCGCATACAACATTGCTAACACCAGTAGAGCTAGACCAGATTTAGCAACAATTGTAAGCGTTTGAAAAGTATCCCTACTATAAGCATATTGAAGTAACAAAGGTGAATCCATCAGTATCTAGGCAAGTTTCACACTTCACTGCACCGCCCTTCCATAAGGGAAACAGATCTGTTTGGCTGCTGGCGACCCTTCAAAAATGGCCTTTAAAACATTCCCCAGATAAAGAGAGGAAGGATGAGACGAAATAGACAGACAACTGAAAAGATGAACAGTGACAGAAAGGGCAAAAAAGAATATAAGGAGATTCAAGAACAAGGATGGGGAGAAAAGGAAGATAGAGTACTGAAATTAGGATTGCTGCTGTTCCTTTTGGTCCACTAGACCCAGCAGAGCCAGGCAAGCTCCTATCCTGGTCCCTCAGGACTCCCACAGCCCAGCACAACTCTATCCTCCCATCTCTCTCACAAAGCAGCAGGCAGCCAGCAGGGGAGCTAATGAAAGGGCACCTGCTGCTAAAGAGTGCACCCAGTTCACACTGCAAGTGCTTTAAAACAAACAGTGTAAGCAGTGCTCCCTACCTCTCCCCATAGCAACAGGGCCAATTCAAACACTTCAAGAATCACAAGGAACATGCTTTTAATTCATAATTAAATGCATATTTTCTCAATAGTTGCTCTCAAGGGCCACAGATTGAACACCATTATTTTGAAGACTAATTGTATTCTCTTACCTACCATTTTTCATTTGCCTGTTAGATTGTATAGCTATTTATTTTCAAATATAAGCTTAAGTCAAGCATGTGTTTGAGGCATTCATATTAACACTTGCATAGTTGTAATGCTACAATTCAGCATCAGAACTTCCTGACTGAATTACTTTTTTTTTTTGCTGCTAATTATTAAGAATGAAATCCGTAAGACAGAATATGTAAATAGAATAAAGCCTTCTCAAGTGTAAGAGTCTCTTTTTACAGGATCAAAATAATCAAAGTGCATCACCCAGTGATGTCTACATTTGAATTTTAACTAAACTTTGTACACTGGTAGCACAGAAGGAAACTCCATGTATTTAAGAGAAAAGTTGCAACATTTTAAAATATTAAAACCTCTAAACTCCAGTCTGAAACCTAGCTCAGCTTCATCCTTTCCTATCC
Organism: Chelonoidis abingdonii; assembly: GCF_003597395.2. Taxonomy (NCBI): domain Eukaryota; kingdom Metazoa; phylum Chordata; order Testudines; family Testudinidae; genus Chelonoidis; species Chelonoidis abingdonii. Next base: position 219,281,791 of record NC_133770.1, on the reverse strand, counting down.
CAGGCTCAAACAGAAGATGCAATGTAATGCTGCATTTGTGACATCTGCGTAGTTCCATAGATACCATATTCAACACTATTTCCTAACTTAAGTAGGAAAGACTACTAATAGGGAAAAAAAAGTCTTGTATAAAACTACATCTTCAGTACAGATTATACACAAGTTATGAAAAAACACATGGAAAGTGAATAGATTTAAAGTCATGAAAGTTCCCAAACTATGATAATCTCTAGTGAGCATGCACTTCAGTTTTTTTCTTAAACTCATCTTCATGTCAAAAGTCAGTATGTAGTAAAAGGACCTTATTAGAAGCCAAAATGTAGATTTTATAGATGAATTCACAAAACCTAACAGTCACACTTCTGCAATGTTTCATTTCAGTGGAAAGCTGGACAGAATTTAGACATGTCCTTGATGTGCTCACAACCCAGACACCACATCACTGTGCTGGAGTCGGAGAACCAGAAAGTGAAACTGACTAATGAAAACAGGTTAGTTTTTTTAAACTTGATAGGGTTCCATAACAGGAATTTAGTGAAGTATTCTTTAATACAAAAGAATACATAAAGTGCATTTCAGGATATTGAATTTGTTTTCAAAATTGTGGATAACATGTAATAGGAATTACCATATTGGATCAGATCAGTGGCCCATCTAGTCCAGTATCCTATCTGACTATTAGTAACAAATGCTTTTAATATAGGAATTTTCTGGCAGTAGACAATTATGGAAATACAAATATTTTCATTACAACTGGGGTATGAACTTTCAGGGCATAAGTTAACCTCCAACAGAAGTATGATTCTCTCTCTTATAATGTTAAGAACTTCATCTAATCTAGATCAGTGTTCACCAGTTCTTGAATTCCACTAAACCCTTGCGGTCTCAATACATAGGGGCAGTGAATTCCAGTGAACAGATTTTTTTTAAAAAAGCTGTCCATGAATCAGACTCAAGGTAACGTGAGGATGGAAGGGACCATAAGCGGTCATCTAATCCAGCCTTGTGAGGAGGCAGGCAGAACAGCAAGTTTAACACTGATAAGAGGAATAACCCATTGTTTGCAATATTATGAGGAAGGGTGAGTGGAGCACCTGATCAATTTCTATATATCATATCGCCACTTCACCTGCCCCCTAAACTGCATGTTCCAATTCTTTCAATCTCTTTTCATGAAGACTTTCTACACCTCCAATAATTTTTGGTGTACGTCTCTGAATCCAGTCTATTTCTGCTTTCTGCTTTTTGGGAGAGGGTGACTAGAACCAAACAACATTTCAGGAATAAAATCTATCATTTGAAAATATCACCACCTGGCTGTTCACCACCTTTTTGCACACTGAACTTTAGATTAAAAGCTGATCGACCTAGGTCCTCTTCTCCCTCCACCACCAGTATTATCTAAGCACCTCACAAATGTTAATGGATGTATCTGCACAATACCTCTATGAGGTAGAGAACTAACCTTATTTTACAAGAAACTTTAGGCAGAGCAATTAAGTAAGTTCACTAAGATCATAGTAGTCCACCATAATAGCACTGAATTTCAGAAAAGGGAAAAATGAGGAAGCTAAACGGAAATTAAAAAGTAGTCACAAAAAAGTGAAACTGCATGGAAACTTTTTTAAAATCACCATACTAGAGTCTCAAATTAAATCTATAGCTCAAATTTAAAAATATAGTAAGAGGACCAAAAGAATTTTACTATGGCTATCCAACAAAGTAAAAGAAGTGGTTGGAAGCAAAGAGGCATCCTTAAAGAAGTGAAAGTAAAATCTTACCGAGGAAAACCAAGAGGAGCATAAACTCTGGCAAGTGTAAAAACAATTAGGCAGGCCAAAAAACAATTTGAAGAGCAAGCAAAGACTTAACTAGCAAAAAAAAATAGTGCATCAGAAGCAGGAAGCCTGCCAAACAATCAGTAGGGCCACTGGAAAATCGAGGTGCTGAAGGAGCACTCAAGGAAGATAAAATTGTTGCAGACGAGCTAATGAATTCTTCGCTGTAGAGAATGTGAGGGAGATTTCCCATATTTGAGCCATTCTTTTCGAGGGTGACAAATCTGAGGAACTGTTCCAGATTGAGGATTCAATAGATGTGTGAATACCATCTGAGGAACTGTCCCAAGTGTTCTGCAATTTCATATTTGAGTTTCTTCAGAACTACCTTTGCTCTGTAACTTATTTAAATCAGATTCTGTACCAGATAACTGGAGCACAGTTAACGTGACACCATTTTTTAGAAAAGGCTCCAGAGAGGATCCAGGTAATTAAAGGACAGCAAATCTAACTTCAGTACCAGGCATTTTGGTTTAAACTGTAGTAAGAATAGAATTAACAGACACAGAGATGAACACATCTGGGAAGAGTGAACATGGCTTTTGTTAAGGGAAATCACACCTCACCAATCTATTAGAATTTTTTGAGGGGAAACAACAAACATGGACAAGGGTGATCCAGTGGATATAGTGTACTTGGACTTTCTAAAAGCCTTTGACAAGGTCCTTCACCAAAGGCTCTTAATCAAAGTAAGCAGTCATGGGATAAGAAGGGAGGGTCCTCTCATGAATCAGCAACTAGTTAAAAGACAGGGTAGGAAACAAATGGTAGGAGGAAACGATCAGTTTTCAGAATGGAGAGGCAAAGAGTGATGTCCCTTGGGGATCTGTTCTGAGACCAGAGCTGTTCAACATATTTATACACAATCTGGAAAAAGGGGTAAACTGTGAGGCAGCAAAAGTTTGCAGACAATACAAAATTACTCAAGATAGTTAAGTCCAAAGCTGATCATGAAGCATTACAAAGGGACCTAACAAAACTGGGTGACTGAGCAACAAAATGGCAGATGAAATTCAATGTTGATAAATGCAAGGTAGTGCATATTGGAAAACAATCTCAACCATATATACAAAATGATGGGATCTAAATTAGCTGTTACCATTCAAAGAGACCTTGGAGTCATTGCCGATAGTTCTTTGAAAACATCTGTTCAATGCACAGAAGCAGTTAAAAATGCTAACAGAATGTTAGGAACCATTAGGAAAGTGATAGATAAAGCAAAGATAAAGCAAAAATAGCACAATGCCACTATATAAATCCATGGTACCCCCACACCTTGAATACTGGTCACACCATCTCAAAAAGATTAATAAGACTGACTTTTCAGTTTTGAAAAGAGATGACTAAAAATGGATATGATAGAGGTCTATAAAATCATTAACGGTGTGAAGAAAGTGAATAAAAAAGCATTATTTACCCCTACACAGCACAAGTTCCAGACGTCACCCAACGAAATGAATAGGCAGCTGTTAAAAAATGTAAAAAGGAAAGTACTTCTTCACACAGAGTCAACCTGTGTAACTCATTGCCAGGGGAAGTTATGAAGGACAAAACTGTAAAGGAGTTCAAAAAAGAATTAGATAAGTTCATGGAAGATAGGTCCATCAACGGCTATTAGCCAGGATGGTCAGGGATCCCATGCAACCCCATGTTCTGGGTGCCCTTAGCCTCTGATTGCCAGAAGCTGGAAGGAGACAACAGGGGATGGATCAGTCAATGATTGCCTGTTCTGTTCATTCTCTCTGAAGCACCTGCACTGATACAAGATGTATATCCGCGGACGTGGATAGTTGTGGATATCCATGGAGTTATAGGGCTCTAGCAACAAGACAGACCGGTAGGGCCATGGCCAGCGACCAGGCCAGGAACTGCAGCAGCCAGTCTGGAGAAACTCCTCCAGCATGGCTGTACCACCCCCAGCCCTACCCACTGCAGTGGGCACTAAGCTTACCAGCAACTGTCCCTTATCATGTTATTGTGTGCAAATGGCTCACATGCTCCCAGGTACGAGTCCCTTCCACGCAGCGGTGTGCATCTCCTGTCTGGAAGCACACAAGCCGCTTGCACACCATAGCTCAGTGGTTCTCAACCTATTTACCATTGTGGGCTGCATTCAATACTACCCGTACGGCCCTGAGGATGCCGTATGAGCCGCAGCTTTGTGCTTTTTGGGCTACAAGCAGCCCATGGGCCGCAGGTTGAGAACCACTAGCATGACCAGGCATAGCTGCCGGTGAACCTGGTGTCCACCCCAGTGGGTAGGGATGAGGGAAGTAGAGCCACACCAGAGGAGCTACCCAGGCTGGGCGCTGGCTCCTGCAAGTGGTGGCCTGACATGCTGCTGATGCTTTTGCTGCTCATTCCTGGCCCGGTCACTGACCAGGGCCCTGCTGGTCTTGCTCATTGTTGCTAGAGCCCTGCAACTCCAGAGATATTTGCTTTATGTCTGCAGATATAAATTTTGTATCCATACTGGGCTCTAACTGGCAGAAGACAGGATACTGGGCTAGAGGGACTACTGGTCTGAGCCAGTATGGCCATTCTTAAGTGAATACGTGAGAACATAAAAACAGATATAAAAAAGTTCCTGATTTTTCCTCCTACATGAGAGCTTTATAAAAGAATCTAGAACAGTACTTCAGGCTCAGAGTGGAGCACTTTGCATTATGACTGTAGTCAGCTTGCTAAACAAGTTTCACAGGGCACTGAACTCTCCTATCACAGCAGCAGTCCCTTAGCAGTGCAATGCCTTTCAGCGTGTGTAGAAGAGAAAAGCAGGCGACTCACCTGGTGGGATCTGGAAGTTTGCAGGCAGTTGTATTGTAGTGGTCTGGGGAGCTTTGGGAGCCACGGTCTGCGGAGCAGCCAACCTAGGCCCACTAGAGTTCTTGGGTGGCTGCTGGGCAGCGGTGACAGTGGCCACTTTAGCCACCAGAGTCCCCACGGGGGCAGTCACCACCCGTGACTGCTGGGTAACGGCAGGCACCAGGCTGATGGGAACCTTAGTCACTGCGTGGCTCAAGGCAACTGCTTGGGCCCCCGCGGGAGCGCCAGCGGCGGAGACAGAAGCAGGGGGCACCGTGCTCTGAGAGCAGAGGAGCGCAGGTGCCGGCTGAGCCCCACCGGCCCCGCTCGCTGCAGGAGCCGCCACTGCCTGCTCAGGGTGCCCGGCGGGCATCACCCTCACCGGGGCTGCCGCAGAGGTGCTCATGGAGGAGGAGAACGGGACCAAGGCGGGGAGGGCTGGAGTTTCCCGAGGCGTCCGCGTTATCCCACAGCATAGCAGCCGGGAAGGGGGAGGCTGGTGTGTCAGCAGCGCGGCGGGATCCGGGGCTCAAACACTGCCTCGGCGCGCCGGCTGCTCCGGGAGGCTCCCGCTGCCACACTGGCGAAAACACATGGTCATCCGTCCCCTGCCGGCTGCGCACACGTGGGGCGGGCTGGGCCTCCCCCCCAGCAGCGGCGGCCGGGTACAGGCAGCCGGCTCACGCTACTGCGCCGCCGCCCTGGGCTCCTGGTGCCCGGCACTTGGACCAGCCCCCGCGCGGCGGGCCCCAGCCATGTTTATAGAGACACGCGGAGCCCTCCGCGCACGCGCTCCAGGCGCGCGGGGCCGCAGCCGGGCTTTCCCCGGGCACTCTGCCTTCGGATTGGTGGCGCCGAGCGAGCCTATGGGGCGGAGCTTTGTGGCGTCATAGGGGCCGCGTTCCGAACAGCTGGGAGGTTGAGGAGGCAGGCGCGGGAGCACATATGTGGGGAAGCGACTGGTCGGGCTCTCAAGCGGGAGCCGCGAGGTTCAGGCCGAACGTTTCGGGTTCGCTTAGCATTTTTTCTTACAAATCCGCTCAAGCCAAAGAAGCGTGTCAGGCCGTTTTAAACATTACAATTTTTAGGGCGGGATCTAAAACTCCTCCTAGAGCACCTTCAGCCAATATCGTGTTCTGGCACGGATTCCGTGGGTGTCTTTGGGCAAGTCACATAGGAGGAAAAAAAGCCTGCAGGGCAGTGAGCGCCTCTCTGCCCCGGCTAAAATAAATAGGAATTGAGGGAGTTTGTAGATTACAGGCAGGGGCTTTTAAAGAGTGGGTTCTGTTCTGAAAAACAACCATATTAATAGCAGCAAAGAGTCCTGTGGCACCTTATAGACTAACAGGCATTGGAGCATGAGGTATTCACCCACGAAAGCTCATGCTCCAATACATCTGTTAGTCTATCAGGTGCCACAGGACTCTTCGCTGATTTTACAGATCCAGACTAACACTGGATACCCCTCTGATACTTGAAACCATATTAATACGCCTTTACCCCAATATAACAGTCTCCTCAGGAGCCAAAAAATCTTATCATATTATAAGTGAAACCACCTTATAGCGAACTTGCTTTGATCTGCTGGATTGCGCAGCCCCGACCCCCCAGAGAAGACAGTTACTCACCTTTGTAACTGTTGTTCTTCGAGATGTGTTGCTCATATCCATTCCAGTTAGGTATGTGCGCGCTGCATGCACGTTCGTCGGAAGATTTTTACCCTAGCAACACTCGGTGGGTCAGCTGGGCGCCCCCTGGAGTGGCACCGCTATGGCGCCGGATATATACCCCTGCCGACCCAGCCACCCTTCAGTTCCTTCTTGCCGGCTACTCCGACTGAGGGGAAGGAGGGTGGGTTTGGAATGGATATGAGCAACACATCTCGAAGAACAACAGTTACAAAGGTGAGTAAC